>NC_092147.1:83457036-83484536 GCF_045791955.1 Oncorhynchus clarkii lewisi | reverse complement strand
GAAGGATGGGACTGGGTGGTGTTCAGAGATAGATGGGAGGGGTTGAGGGGAGCTGGAGGATGGGACTGGGTGGTGTTCAGAGATAGATGGGAAGGGTTGAGGGTAGCTGAAGGATGGGACTGGATGGTGTTCAGAGATATATGGGAAGGGTTGAGGGGAGCTGGAGGATGGGACTGGGTGGTGTTCAGAGATATATGGGAGGGGTTGAGGGGAGCTGAAGGATGGGACTGGGTGGTGTTCAGAGATATATGGGAAGGGTTGAGGGTAGTTGAAGGATGGGACTGGGTGGTGTTCAGAGATATATGGGAAGGGTTGAGGGTAGTTGAAGGATGGGACTGGATGGTGTTCAGAGATATATGGGAAGGGTTGAGGGTAGTTGAAGGATGGGACTGGATGGTGTTCAGAGATATATGGGAAGGGTTGAGGGTAGTTGAAGGATGGGACTGGGTGGTGTTCAGAGATATATGGGAAGGGTTGAGGGTAGTTGAAGGATGGGACTGGGTGGTGTTCAGAGATATATGGGAAGGGTTGAGGGTAGTTGAAGGATGGGACTGGGTGGTGTTCAGAGATATATGGGAAGGGTTGAGGGTAGTTGAAGGATGGGACTGGATGGTGTTCAGAGATATATGGGAAGGGTTGAGGGTAGTTGAAGGATGGGACTGGATGGTGTTCAGAGATATATGGGAAGGGTTGAGGGTAGTTGAAGGATGGGACTGGATGGTGTTCAGAGATAGATGGGAGGGGTTGAGGGGAGCTGGAGGATGGGACTGGATGGTGTTCAGAGATATATGGGAAGGGTTGAGGGGAGCTGGAGGATGGGACTGGATGGTGTTCAGAGATATATGGGAAGGGTTGAGGGGAGCTGGAGGATGGGACTGGATGGTGTTCAGAGATATATGGGAAGGGTTGAGGGTAGTTGAAGGATGGGACTGGGTGGTGTTCAGAGATATATGGGAAGGGTTGAGGGTAGTTGAAGGATGGGACTGGGTGGTGTTCAGAGATAGATGGGAAGGGTTGAGGGTAGCTGGAGGATGGGACTGGGTGGTGTTCAGAGATATATGGGAAGGGTTGAGGGTAGTTGAAGGATGGGACTGGGTGGTGTTCAGAGATATATGGGAAGGGTTGAGGGTAGTTGAAGGATGGGACTGGGTGGTGTTCAGAGATATATGGGAAGGGTTGAGGGGAGCTGAAGGATGGGACTGGGTGGTGTTCAGAGATATATGGGAAGGGTTGAGGGTAGTTGAAGGATGGGACTGGATGGTGTTCAGAGATATATGGGAAGGGTTGAGGGTAGTTGAAGGATGGGACTGGGTGGTGTTCAGAGATATATGGGAAGGGTTGAGGGTAGTTGAAGGATGGGACTGGGTGGTGTTCAGAGATAGATGGGAAGGGTTGAGGGTAGTTGAAGGATGGGACTGGGTGGTGTTCAGAGATGTATGGGAAGGGTTGAGGGTAGTTGAAGGATGGGACTGGGTGGTGTTCAGAGATATATGGGAAGGGTTGAGGGTAGTTGAAGGATGGGACTGGGTGGTGTTCAGAGATATATGGGAAGGGTTGAGGGTAGTTGAAGGATGGGACTGGGTGGTGTTCAGAGATATATGGGAAGGGTTGAGGGGAGCTGAAGGATGGGACTGGATGGTGTTCAGAGATAGATGGGAGGGGAGCTGAAGGATGGGACTGGATGGTGTTCAGAGATAGATGGGAAGGGTTGAGGGTAGTTGAAGGATGGGACTGGGTGGTGTTCAGAGATATATGGGAAGGGTTGAGGGTAGTTGAAGGATGGGACTGGGTGGTGTTCAGAGATATATGGGAAGGGTTGAGGGTAGTTGAAGGATGGGACTGTGATCCATACTGTGTCTGTAAAATGGATATAGTATGTATAAGCTGGAAGTCTAAGTGTTGTCCATTAGTTTACTCCAATTAGGGAGGGATGGTAGGGTTAGGGGAAAATACATGTTTAAAAAAAAATATATATATATATATATATATATATATATATATATATATATATATATATATATATATATATATATATATATATATATATATATATATATAAATAATTGATATATTTACCAAAAAATAAGAGGGATTTTTTAAATTATTTTTTTATTTAACTAGGCAAGTCCGTTAAGAACAAATTCGTATTTACAATGACGGCCTACCGGGGAACAGTGGGTTAAACCCCCCAAAAAAGAGACTCCATGCACAGCAAGTGAAATAAGAGTTCACTAATGCAATGCAAGATGAAATTAAAACGACAGAAGACAGCAGCAGTGTGAAACCACAGCTCAGTTCCAACAGTATACAGCCACGAGGCTCTGGATAACATTCTACCCTTGATGGCTTTTACAGAGAAAGTAGGAAAACAACGGCTTTGTACAACTCCCAAGAATTCCTTTCATGGTTTTCCCAAATGGTATCTAGACTGGCGCATGATGCAGAGGTTTTTAAAGTGGTGGGAAGAGGGGTAACTACTTCTATGATACTCAAACAAATATTGTACCCCCATTCTAACCTCTCACCATTACCAATAATAGGGGAGGTTAGCATTCTATATCATAACCCCAAGACATTCTAACCTCTCACCATTACCAATAACAGGGGAGGTTAGCATTCTATATCATAACCCCAAGACATTCTAACCTCTCACCATTACCAATAATAGGGGAGGTTAGCATTCTATATCATAACCCCAAGACATTCTAACCTCTCACCATTACCAATAACAGGGGAGGTTAGCATTCTATATCATAACCCCAAGACATTCTAACCTCTCACCATTACCAATAACAGGGGAGGTTAGCCTTCTATATCATAACCCCAAGACATTCTAACCTCTCACCATTACCAATAACAGGGGAGGTTAGCATTCTATATCATAACCCCAAGACATTCTAACCTCTCACCATCACCAATAACAGGGGAGGTTAGCATTCTATATCATAACCCCAAGACATTCTAACCTCTCACCATTACCAATAACAGGGGAGGGGAGGTTAGCATTTAGCATGGGGGGGGGGGGGGGGGGGTGACATTGATGCCTATAATTTTCTCACTCATCATTCAAAATCATGGTAGCATCCACATCAATAGAAGTGTTCAGAAACATATTTTATTCTTATTTACAAGAAAAGTGACTCCAAAAATGACACAATATATTATTTATCGTTCACTTCTATTGGGTACAACAGACCCTGAAACAACCAAAAACTGTAAATGCATCCAACAGGTTTGTAGTCACAAGCTTGATGTGATCACTGTGTGCTCGGATTATGGGACCAAACAGTAAACGTTTGACTACTTTTTAAGTCAATTTGTCCAAACACTTATGAACCTTCAAATGACAGCTTCGAATAGATACAAAGGTGCATTCATTTCTAATAGATATAAAGGTGCTTTCATTTCTAATAGATATATAGGTGCTTTCATTTCTAATAGATATATAAAGGTGCTTTCATTTCTAATAGATATATAAAGGTGCTTTCATTTCTAATAGATATAAAGGTGCTTTCATTTCTAATAGATATAAAGGTGCTTTCATTTCTAATAGATATATAAAGGTGCTTTCATTTCTAATAGATATAAAGGTGCTTTCATTTCTAATAGATATATAAAGGTGCTTTCATTTCTAATAGATATAAAGGTGCTTTCATTTCTAATAGATATAAAGGTGCTTTCATTTCTAATAGATATAAAGGTGCTTTCATTTCTAATAGATATAAAGGTGCTTTCATTTCTAATAGATATAAAGGTGCTTTCATTTCTAATAGATATAAAGGTGCTTTCATTTCTAATAGATATAAAGGTGCTTTCATTTCTAATAGATATAAAGGTGCTTTCACGGTAAAACATATGTATGAAAATAACCTCAAATAAAAGGTGACGTTCTGTTCTGTCGCCTCGTATGAAACATTTGATCTCAAATCCAAAATGCTGGAGTACAGAGACAAAATAAAACGTTTAAGCTTCATTGTCCAAATAAATAGGCATGAGCGCGGCTGTTGCTTACGCCCTGCGTCCGGTCCGGACTCCTGAGTGTGTTGGTTGTTGCTGACGCCCTGCGTCCGGTCCGGACTCCTGAGTGTGTTGGTTGTTGCTGACGCCCTGCGTCCGGTCCGGACTCCTGAGTGTGTTGGTTGTTGCTGACGCCCTGCGTCCGGTCTGGTCTCCTGAGTGTGTTGGTTGTTGCTGACGCCCTGCGTCCGGTCTGGACTCCTGAGTGTGTTGGTTGTTGCTGACGCCCTGCGTGCTTTCACGGTAAAACATATGTATGAAAATAACCTCAAATAAAAGGTGACGTTCTGTTCTGTCGCCTCGTATGAAACATTTGATCTCAAATCCAAAATGCTGGAGTACAGAGACAAAATAAAACGTTTAAGCTTCATTGTCCAAATAAATAGGCATGAGCGCGGCTGTTGCTTACGCCCTGCGTCCGGTCCGGACTCCTGAGTGTGTTGGTTGTTGCTGACGCCCTGCGTCCGGTCCGGACTCCTGAGTGTGTTGGTTGTTGCTGACGCCCTGCGTCCGGTCCGGACTCCTGAGTGTGTTGGTTGTTGCTGACGCCCTGCGTCCGGTCTGGTCTCCTGAGTGTGTTGGTTGTTGCTGACGCCCTGCGTCCGGTCTGGACTCCTGAGTGTGTTGGTTGTTGCTGACGCCCTGCGTCCGGTCCGGACTCCTGAGTGTGTTGGTTGTTGCTGACACCCTGCGTCCGGTCTGGACTCCTGAGTGTGTTGGTTGTTGCTGACGCCCTGCGTCCGGTCCGGACTCCTGAGTGTGTTGGTTGTTGCTGACGCCCTGCGTCCGGTCTGAGTGTGTTGGTTGTTGCTGACGCCCTGCGTCCGGTCTGGACTCCTGAGTGTGTTGGTTGTTGCTGACGCCCTGCGTCCGGTCTGAGTGTGTTGGTTGTTGCTGACGCCCTGCGTCCGGTCTGGACTCCTGAGTGTGTTGGTTGTTGCTGACGCCCTGCGTCCGGTCTGGACTCCTGAGTGTGTTGGTTGTTGCTGACGCCCGGTCTGGACTCCTGAGTGTGTTGGTTGTTGCTGACGCCCTGCGTCCGGTCCGGTCTCCTGAGTGTGTTGGTTGTTGCTGACGCCCTGCGTCCGGTCCGGACTCCTGAGTGTGTTGGTTGTTGCTGACGCCTGGTCTGGACTCCTGAGTGTGTTGGTTGTTGCTGACGCCCTGCGTCCGGTCCGGTCTCCTGAGTGTGTTGGTTGTTGCTGACGCCCTGCGTCCGGTCCGGACTCCTGAGTGTGTTGGTTGTTGCTGACGCCCTGCGTCCGGTCCGGACTCCTGAGTGTGTTGGTTGTTGCTGACGCCCTGCGTCCGGTCCGGTCTCCTGAGTGTGTTGGTTGTTGCTGACGCCCTGCGTCCGGTCTGAGTGTGTTGGTTGTTGCTGACGCCCTGCGTCCGGTCCGGTCTCCTGAGTGTGTTGGTTGTTGCTTACGCCCTGCGTCCGGTCTGAGTGTGTTGGTTGTTGCTGACGCCCTGCGTCCGGTCCGGACTCCTGAGTGTGTTGGTTGTTGCTGACGCCCTGCGTCCGGTCTGAGTGTGTTGGTTGTTGCTTACGCCCTGCGTACGGTCTGGACTCCTGAGTGTGTTGGTTGTTGCTGACGCCCTGCGTCCGGTCTGGACTCCTGAGTGTGTTGGTTGTTGCTGACGCCCTGCGTCCGGTCCGGACTCCTGAGTGTGTTGGTTGTTGCTGACGCCCTGCGTCCGGTCCGGACTCCTGAGTGTGTTGGTTGTTGCTGACGCCCTGCGTCCGGTCCGGACTCCTGAGTGTGTTGGTTGTTGCTGACGCCCGGTCTGGTCTCCTGAGTGTGTTGGTTGTTGCTGACGCCCGATCTGGTCTCCTGAGTGTGTTGGTTGTTGCTGACGCCCTGCGTCCGGTCCGGTCTCCTGAGTGTGTTGGTTGTTGCTGACGCCCTGCGTCCGGTCTGGACTCCTGAGTGTGTTGGTTGTTGCTGACGCCCTGCGTCCGGTCCGGTCTCCTGAGTGTGTTGGTTGCTGCTGACGCCCTGCGTCCGGTCCGGTCTCCTGAGTGTGTTGGTTGTTGCTGACGCCCTGCGTCCGGTCCGGTCTCCTGAGTGTGTTGGTTGCTGCTGACGCCCTGCGTCCGATCCGGACTCCTGAGTGTGTTGGTTGTTGCTGACGCCCTGCGTCCGGTCTGAGTGTGTTGGTTGTTGCTGACGCCCTGCGTCCGGTCTGGACTCCTGAGTGTGTTGGTTGTTGCTGACGCCCTGCGTCCGGTCTGAGTGTGTTGGTTGTTGCTGACGCCCTGCGTCCGGTCTGGACTCCTGAGTGTGTTGGTTGTTGCTGACGCCCTGCGTCCGGTCTGGACTCCTGAGTGTGTTGGTTGTTGCTGACGCCCGGTCTGGTCTCCTGAGTGTGTTGGTTGTTGCTGACGCCCTGCGTCCGGTCCGGTCTCCTGAGTGTGTTGGTTGTTGCTGACGCCCTGCGTCCGGTCCGGACTCCTGAGTGTGTTGGTTGTTGCTGACGCCTTGCGTCCGGTCCGGACTCCTGAGTGTGTTGGTTGTTGCTGACGCCCGGTCTGGACTCCTGAGTGTGTTGGTTGTTGCTGACGCCCTGCATCCGGTCTGGACTCCTGAGTGTGTTGGTTGTTGCTGACGCCCTGCGTCCGGTCCGGTCTCCTGAGTGTGTTGGTTGTTGCTTACGCCCTGCGTCCGGTCTGAGTGTGTTGGTTGTTGCTGACGCCCTGCGTCCGGTCTGGACTCCTGACTGTGTTGGTTGTTGCTGACGCCCTGCGTCCGGTCTGAGTGTGTTGGTTGTTGCTGACGCCCTGCGTCCGGTCTGGACTCCTGAGTGTGTTGGTTGTTGCTGACGCCCTGCGTCCGGTCTGGACTCCTGAGTGTGTTGGTTGTTGCTGACGCCCGGTCTGGACTCCTGAGTGTGTTGGTTGTTGCTGACGCCCTGCGTCCGGTCCGGACTCCTGAGTGTGTTGGTTGTTGCTGACGCCCTGCGTCCGGTCCGGTCTCCTGAGTGTGTTGGTTGTTGCTTACGCCCTGCGTCCGGTCTGAGTGTGTTGGTTGTTGCTGACGCCCTGCGTCCGGTCTGGACTCCTGAGTGTGTTGGTTGTTGCTGACGCCCTGCGTCCGGTCCGGACTCCTGAGTGTGTTGGTTGTTGCTGACGCCCTGCGTCCGGTCTGAGTGTGTTGGTTGTTGCTTACGCCCTGCGTCCGGTCCGGTCTCCTGAGTGTGTTGGTTGTTGCTTACGCCCTGCGTCCGGTCCGGACTCCTGAGTGTGTTGGTTGTTGCTGACGCCCTGCGTCCGGTCCGGACTCCTGAGTGTGTTGGTTGTTGCTGACGCCCTGCGTCCGGTCCGGACTCCTGAGTGTGTTGGTTGTTGCTGACGCCCTGCGTCCGGTCCGGACTCCTGAGTGTGTTGGTTGTTGCTGACGCCCGGTCTGGTCTCCTGAGTGTGTTGGTTGTTGCTGACGCCCGGTCTGGTCTCCTGAGTGTGTTGGTTGTTGCTGACGCCCTGCGTCCGGTCCGGTCTCCTGAGTGTGTTGGTTGTTGCTGACGCCCTGCGTCCGGTCTGGACTCCTGAGTGTGTTGGTTGTTGCTGACGCCCTGCGTCCGGTCCGGACTCCTGAGTGTGTTGGTTGTTGCTGACGCCCTGCGTCCGGTCCGGACTCCTGAGTGTGTTGGTTGTTGCTGACGCCCGGTCTGGTCTCCTGAGTGTGTTGGTTGTTGCTGATGCCCGGTCTGGTCTCCTGAGTGTGTTGGTTGCTGCTGACGCCCTGTGTCCGGTCCGGACTCCTGAGTGTGTTGGTTGTTGCTGACGCCCTGCGTCCGGTCCGGTCTCCTGAGTGTGTTGGTTGTTGCTTACGCCCGGTCTGGACTCCTGAGTGTGTTGGTTGTTGCTGACGCCCTGCGTCCGGTCCGGTCTCCTGAGTGTGTTGGTTGTTGCTTACGCCCTGCGTCCGGTCTGGACTCCTGAGTGTGTTGGTTGTTGCTGACGCCCTGCGTCCGGTCTGGACTCCTGAGTGTGTTGGTTGTTGCTGACGCCCTGCGTCCGGTCTGGACTCCTGAGTGTGTTGGTTGTTGCTTACGCCCGGTCTGGACTCCTGAGTGTGTTGGTTGCATGGAGGGATCAGAGGAGGAGGATTGGTTTGCACATGCTGAAGATTACAAGTCTGATGACCAGGTAATCGATCTGAGGGGACTCTCGGGAAAGGAGATCGACACTAACGATACCTCTCACAGTCTCTCTTTCCCTCCCGCTCACAGACTCCCCGTCTTTGCCTCCCTCCCTCATTCTTCCTGTGTAACCCATCTAATCGATGAGCAGGAATGTGTAAAATATCAAAAGAGAGGGAAGGAGAAGAGAGGAGGAATCATATCTCAGTCACCTGGGATTTGGGAGGGAAATCGTGTTCCAGACAGGGAGAGGGGATGTGTGTAGGCTACCTGGGATTTGGGAGGTTCCAGACAGGGAGAAGGGATGTGTGTAGGCTACCTGGGATTTGGGAGGGAAATCGTGTTGAAGACAGGGAGAGGGGATGTGTGTAGGCTACCTGGGATTTGGGAGGGAAATCGTGTTGCAGACAGGGAGAGGGGATGTGTGTAGGCTACCTGGGATTTGGGAGGTTCCAGACAGGGAGAAGGGATGTGTGTAGGCTACCTGGGATTTGGGAGGGAAATCGTGTTGAAGACAGGGAGAGGGGATGTGTGTAGGCTACCTGGGATTTGGGAGGGAAATCGTGTTGAAGACAGGGAGAGGGGATGTGTGTAGGCTACCTGGGATTTGGGAGGGAAATCGTGTTGCATACAGGGAGAGGGGATGTGTGTAGGCTACCTGGGATTTGGGAGGTTCCAGTCAGGGAGAGGGGATGTGTGCAGGCTACCTGGGATTTGGGAGGTTCCAGTCAGGGAGAGGGGACCTGACTGGAGAGGGGACCAAAAAAGCCGATACCGATTAATCAGCAGATTATTTAAAAACATTTTTTTGTAAATAATGGTAATTATAACAATACTGAATGAACACTTATTTTAACTTAATATAATACATCAACAAAATAAATAATGAAACGTGTTCAATTTGGTTTAAATAATGCAAATACAAAGTATTGGAGAAAGTAAAAGTGCAATATGTGCTATGTAAGAAAGCTAACGTTTCAGTTCCTTGCTCAGAACATGAGAACATATGAAAGCTGGTGGTTCCTTTTAACATGAGTCTTCAATTTCCCCAGGTAAGAAGTTTTAGGTTGTAGTTATTATAGGAATTATAGGACTATTTCCCTCTATACCATTTGTATTTCATATACCTTTGACTATTGGATGTTCTTATAGGCACTTTAGTATTGCCAGTGTAATAGTATAGCTTCCGTCCCTCTCCTCGCTCCTCCCTGGGCTTGAACCAGCAACACAACGACAACAGCCACCATCGAAGCAGCGTTACCCATGCAGAGCAAGGGAAACAACCACCCCAAGGCTCAGAGCGAGTGACGTTTGAAACGCTATTAGCGCGCCAACTAGCTAGCCATTTCCCTTCGGTTACACCAGCCTCATCTCAAGAGTTGATAGGCTTGAAGTCATAAACAGAGCAACAACGAAGAGCTGCTGGCAAAACGCACGAAAGTGCTGTTTGAATGAATGTTTACGCGCCTGATTCTGCCTACCACTGCTCAGTCAGATACTTAGATACTTGTATGCTCAGTCAGATTATATGCAACGCGGGACACGCTAGATAATATCTAGTAATATCATCAACCATGTGTAGTTAACTAGTGATTATGATTGATTGTTTTTTTATAAGATAAGTTTAATGCTAGCTAGCAACTTACCTTGGCTTACTGCATTCGTGTAACAGGCAGTCTCCTTGTGGAGTGCAACGAGAGAGAGGTTGGTCGTTATTGCGTTGGACTAGTTAACTGTAAGGTTGCAAGATTAGATCCCCCCCGAGCTGACAGGGTGACAATCTGTCGTTCAGGGGCAGAACAAGGCAGTTAACCCACTGTTCCTAGGCCGTCATTGAAAGTAAGCATGTGTTCTTAACTGACTTGCCTAGTTAAATAAAAGGTATAAAAAAATATATATATAAAAATATATTTAAAAAAAAATCGGCGCCCAAAAATACCGATTTCCGATTGTTATGAAAACTTGAAATCGGCTCTAATTAATCGGCTATTCCGATTAATCGGTCGACCTCTAGTCAGGATGCCAGGATGCCATCAGGGTGATTAGATATCTGTTGACAAAACAAGTACCTGTCCGGTCAATCTCACTTTTAAAAGTTAATATTCTGTTAACTCATACCCAAATAATGTTGTTGACTCATTCTATACTCAGGTGGCCAAAGCATAAATTGGAGAAAACAAACAAACACATAAAAAAACCACCTCACAAATTGTATCTCAAACAGAACGTTAAAAAATGCTTGCTACTTCCTCATAGAATGCAGTCAGGATGAGGATGAGATGGCCAATCAGCAGTCTACTCGCATGAATATTTTTAATGACCGGTATACACCAACACCAGTGTGTTGTTGGGGTTCACCCAACCCATACCAACTAGGGACCTCAAGATACCATATTATACAAAATATTTAAAAAAATCACCTTTATTTAACCAGGTTGGCAAGTTGAGAACAAGTTCTCATTTACAATTGCGACCTGGCCAAGATAAAGCAAAGCAGTTCGACACAAACAACAACACAGAGTGACACATGGAGTAAAACAAACATACAGTCAATAATACAGTAGAAAAATAAGTATGTATACAATGTGAGCAAATGAGGTGAGATAAGGGAGGTAAAGGCAAAAAAAAAAGGCCATGGTGGCAAAGTAAATACAATATAGCAAGTAAAACACAGGAATGGTAGATTTGCAGTGGAAGATTGAGCAAAGGAAAAATAATGGGGTGCAAAGGAGCTAAATAAATAAATACAGTAGGGGAAGAGGTAGTTGTTTGAGCTAAATTATAGATGGGCTATGTACAGGTGCAGTAATCTGTGAGCTACTCTGACAGTTGGTGCTTAAAGCTAGTGAGGGAGATAAGTGTTTCCAGTTTCAGAGATTTTTGTAGTTCGTTCCAGTCATTGGCAGCAGAGAACTGGAAGGAGAGGCGGCCAAAGGAAGAATTGGTTTTGGGGGTGACCAGAGAGAAATACCTGCTGGAGCGCGTGCTACAGGTGGGTGCTGCTATGGTGACCAGCGAGCTGAGATAAGGGGGGACTTTACCTAGCAGGGTCTTGTAGATGACCTAGAGCCAGTGGGTTTGGCGACGAGTATGAAGCGAGGGCCAGCCAACGAGAGCGTACAGGTCACAGTGGTGGGTAGTATATGGGGCTTTGGTGACAAAACGGATGGCACTGTGATATCATCATAATGAGGCGTCGATACAATTCGAAACTGCGATTTTATTGCAATTTGATGTTGAAACGTATTGCTCACTATATGACTGCTTCAGAGAGACAGAGAGAGCATGAGAAAACACGTGTTGATCAATCAGGGAAATAATAGTGCTGAAAACATGTTGGCTGACTATTTAAAAAGAGGATGGACAACAGGCTATAGACAACTTTCCAGAACACGACACACTGCCGTCACACACAGATGCACGCGGCTGTAAGGAAGCCATCGCACTCTGCACCCATTCAACATAGAAATAATAAAAACATAAATCTTAGGCTAAACAAAATAACTTACGCTTACAATGATGTTTTGATTCTTGCTTGAACAGTCGCTAAGATTATA
The DNA here is from genome assembly GCF_045791955.1 of Oncorhynchus clarkii lewisi. Taxonomy (NCBI): domain Eukaryota; kingdom Metazoa; phylum Chordata; class Actinopteri; order Salmoniformes; family Salmonidae; genus Oncorhynchus; species Oncorhynchus clarkii. The sequence continues at coordinate 83,472,819 of NC_092147.1, read as the reverse complement.
TTCGGTTGTGATCTTTTGCAAAATAACTGTTTTGGATGCAGAAGTTGTTAGCTAGAATGCTAACGCTCATTGATATAGGCTGTAGCAAAAACTAGCCAAAGAGCCATTTTACTGGTTGAAGTGATTTTTTGTTTTGTTTGGTGAGTATGTGTGTGCCTGTCTGTGTGATGTCCCTGAGTATCCGAAACAAGAAGTGAATACAGGCGCCATTTAATGAGACAGGAAGTTAGATAGCCTCAAACACTTGCGCACATAAACCAGCCAAACTGTCAGAAGACTGGAGTACAAACCAGCCTAACTGTCAGAAGACTGGAGTACAAACCAGCCTAACTGTCAGAAGACTGGAGTACAAACCAGCCTAACTGTCAGAGGACTGGAGTACAAACCAGCCTAACTGTCAGAAGACTGGAGTACAAACCAGCCTAACTGTCAGAAGACTGGAGTACAAACCAGCCTAACTGTCAGAAGACTGGAGTACAAACCAGCCTAACTGTCAGAAGACTGGAGTACAAACCAGCCTAACTGTCAGAAGACTGGAGTACAAACCAGCCTTACTGTCAGAAGACTGGAGCACAAACCAGCCTAACTGTCAGAAGACTGGAGCACAAACCAGCCTAACAGTCAGAAGACTGGAGCACAAACCAGCCTAACAGTCAGAAGACTGGAGCACAAACCAGCCTAACTGTCAGAAGACTGGAGCACAAACCAGCCTAACAGTCAGAAGACTGGAGCACAAACCAGCCTAACAGTCAGAAGACTGGAGCACAAACCAGCCTAACAGTCAGAAGATTGGAGCACAAACCAGCCTAACTGTCAGAAGACTGGAGTACAAACCAGCCTAACTGTCAGAAGACTGGAGCACAAACCAGCCTAACTGTCAGAAGACTGGAGCACAAACCAGCCTAACAGTCAGAAGACTGGAGCACAAACCAGCCTAACTGTCAGAAGACTGGAGTACAAACCAGCCTAACTGTCAGAAGACTGGAGTACAAACCAGCCTAACTGTCAGAAGACTGGAGTACAAACCAGCCTAACAGTCAGAAGACTGGAGTACACACCAGCCTAACTGTCAGAAGACTGGAGCACAAACCAGACTAACTGTCAGAAGACTGGAATACTACAAACCAGCCTAACTGTCAGAAGACTGGAGTACAAACCAGCCTAACTGTCAGAAGACTGGAGTACAAACCAGCCTAACTGTCAGAAGACTGGAGTACAAACCAGCCTAACAGTCAGAAGACTGGAGCACAAACCAGCCTAACTGTCAGAAGACTGGAGCACAAACCAGCCTAACTGTCAGAAGACTGGAGCACAAACCAGCCTAACTGTCAGAAGACTGGAGCACAAACCAGCCTAACTGTCAGAAGACTGGAGCACAAACCAGCCTAACTGTCAGAAGACTGGAGTACAAACCAGCCTAACTGTCAGAAGACTGGAGCACAAACCAGCCTAACTGTCAGAAGACTGGAGCACAAACCAGCCTAACTGTCAGAAGACTGGAGCACAAACCAGCCTAACTGTCAGAAGACTGGAGTACAAACCAGCCTAAATGTCAGAAGACTGGAGTACAAACCAGCCTAACTGTCAGAAGACTGGAGTACAAACCAGCCTAACTGTCAGAAGACTGGAGTACAAACCAGCCTAACTGTCAGAAGACTGGAGTACAAACCAGCCTAACTGTCAGAAGACTGGAGTACAAACCAGCCTAACTGTCAGAAGACTGGAGTACTACAAACCTCACAAGAACAACACTCAATACATTTGATGTTCTAATCTTCTTGTTACATAGCCTAGCCTACGTGTAGGCCTACGTAATAGACAGACACTGGTATGGTGCTGAAGACAGCATAGTAAAGATGAGGTGAAAAAGTGGTGAAGTGTCCCTTTTAACCAACACAGACAGTGGAATCTACCAGTGGGCACCCAGTGAGTACAAAGGATGAGATGCATTGTTGTGGGCGAGTCTAGATGGCGTAGTTCGCCTCCAGACATGGGAACATGCAGTTTATTATATTTATGTCATTTTCCTCTGGCTGATGTCATGTGGTGGTTTGTCTGATACTGCTGTGCTGATGCTGCTATCCTGGTCTCTCTGGAAACAGAGATGTTAATCTCAACAAAACTAACCTAATTAAAAAGGTTCAACATCAGTAGACGTGGCCAACTCAACTCAGAACATTCTCCCACACAGCCACCAACTTGTCTAAGGGAAATGTATCAGAACAGGTCCATTGTAACCATTGCTAAGCACCTGACCTAAAAAAAAAAATGGTTTCCTGAATGTAGGTGAATGTATGAAAATTGAATGACGCTTTTCACAATTTAAAACATTTCTCAGGCTTTCAATCAATCTCTGTGTCTGTCTGTGTGTGTGATTGCCAGAATCTTCCTCATCCTCGGATCTATGATCTACCAATGTAGTGCTGGTTGTTGTTGTTGTGTTTGAGATAACCCCCATCTATCTGTCATCTTTCTGAGCAGGTTGAAATACTTCTCCTCAGTATTAAATTAGCTTGGTTAAATAAACCATTCTCCAGCTGGACCCGCTTGCCAAGAGAATCTGGAACCAATCGGTGCCATTCCCACGACAACTGGGTCATCCGTGGCAGCTGAGGTCCTGGATGACTGGACGTTTGCCCATTGGGGGAAATGGACTGACTGACCACAGTAAGTAAGTAGCCTTGCATGAGCCTTGGCTTGTACGATCCGGAGCCCATTTCCTGTTCCTGTAGTGAGGCAGCTTGATGTTCAAGTACACCCCCTGGACAGGACACTAGTCTATCACCTCAGTACACCCCCTGGACAGGACACTAGTCTATCACCTCAGTACACCCCCTGGACAGGACACTAGTCTATCACCTCAGTACACCCCCTGGACAGGACACTAGTCTATCACCTCAGTACACCCCCTGGACAGGACACTAGTCTATCACCTCAGTACACCCCCTGGACAGGACACTAGTCTATCACCTCAGTACACCCCCTGGACAGGACACTAGTCTATCACCTCAGTACACCCCCTGGACAGGACACTAGTCTATCACCTCAGTACACCCCCTGGACAGGACACTAGTCTATCACCTCAGTACACCCCCTGGACAGGACACTAGTCTATCACCTCAGTACACCCCCTGGACAGGACACTAGTCTATCACCTCAGTACACCCCGTGGACAGGAAACTAGTCTATCACAGGGCCTTCACCCCTTAATGCTGAGTGCCAAGCAGTAACAGACTGACCACAGAGGAGGGAGTCAAATGACCTAGACATTATCACAAGGTCTAATTCACTGAACAGGGGGTGAACTTCACTAGTGGTTGGTTCCCAAATGCCTTTCAGACATTTATAAAACACACTCCAGATATCTGAAACTAGGGTTGCAAAATTCATGGTACTTTCAATAAATTCCCTGGTTTTCCAGAAATCCTTGTTGGAAGATTCACGGAATCGGAAGGGAATAAGAGGGAAATCCGGAAACGGGATTTCTGGAAAACCAGGGAATTTATTGAACTTTCCCAGAATCCTATTCAATAGCCTATAAGAGTAACAGGAGAAAGACTTCCAATAGCTGACATGTTTCTTTGGACTACTCAAAGGCAGAGGTTGACTAAATCTTAGACACTGTATTCCATAGAATGGAAACGTGGGCTGTAGCCTACCTGAACTCGTATTCAGAGCAATGTTTCTATCCACTCAGCCAAGTCACATGCTGTAATGGACCTGAAACGCATGAAAACTACACAACGCAGTGTAGGTCAATGTAATTAGGTACAGAGACCCCCGCCTTCCATCTTCAAAGGCCATCTGGCACCGATTATACAGCCCCACCCTACCACCACCCTGTGTGTGTGTGTGTGTGTGTGTGGCCGCATTAACAGTAAATGATTGTCACTAGGTAGGTAATCCCCATCAAACACACCCAGGGGAAGGGAGAGAGGGGCCTAGAGAGAGAGAGAGAGAGAGAGGGGGGTGTACTGACTCCAGTAGGCAGTACTGGGATGTAGGCTACTGGTGACAGATGGAGAGACTGGGAGATGGAGAGGAGGGGAGGCGTTCAAGTTACAGGCTCATCAATAATTCACTGAGGTGAACACAGTCCGACCGCGGACAGACGACAAACAACACACACACACACACACACATCGCATGCACTCAAAACCACATGGACACACTCACACCCTGCCTAGGTACTACTTCCTGCCAGTAGAAAACACACTGTGTGACCTTCCCAGAAACCAACCAACCGTTCCAGTGACCAGCAGCTTGGGGAAAGTGTGGCTCACTTGACTCACTTTGCACAGGAAGACAGCAGGGAGGGGGGCTGACCTGATGGGGGCAGACTGATCATAAATCTGTGCCTAAAGCACAGCCTGTACTGGCAGCAGCAGCCCCTGAGAGAGATGGAGGAGAGACTGGGGGATATGGGAAGGAGAGAACTACGACCAGCCCTCCTCTCTAACCCTAACTACTTCTACCAGCCCTCCTCTCTAACCCCAACTACTACTCCCAGTCATCCTCTCTAACCCCAACTACTACTACTCCCAGCCCTCCTCTCTAACCCTAACTACTACTACTCCCAGCCCTCCTCTCTAACCCTAACTACTACTCCCAGCCCTCCTCTCTAACCCCAACTACTACTCCCAGCCCTCCTCTCTAACCCTAACTACTACTCCCAGCCCTCCTCTCTAACCCTAACTACTACTACCAGCCCTCCTCTCTAACCCTAACTACTACTACCAGCCCTCCTCTCTAACCCTAACTACTACTACCAGCCCTCCTCTCTAACCCTAACTACTACTCCCAGCCCTCCTCTCTAACCCTAACTACTACTCCCACCACCCAGCTCTTTGTTTTTCACTTTCCAAATCTGAGGGGTCAAAGACAACATCATAAATGTTGTGTTCACAATACAAACTACTTAATTTCAGTAAGGCTAACCTTATTGGAGTTGAGTGAAGTTGTTCCTAAATGCTGATTTTGGGACAGTTTAGCATCCCCCCTAATGGTTTTAGTTAGCATTGGGGGAGGGAAAGCTGATCCTAGATCTGTACCTTGGGCGCCCGAGTGGCGCAGCGGCTAAGACACTGCATCTCAGTGTTAGAGGCATCACTAGGGACACCCTGGTTCGAATCCAGGCTGTATCACAACCGGCCGTGGTTGGGAGTCCCATAGGGCAGCGCACAACTTGCCCAGCGCCGTTCGGATTTGGTCGGTGTAGGCCGTCACTGTAAATAAGTATATGTTCTTAACTGACTTGCCTAGTTAAATAAAGGTTAAATAATATATATAAAACCCAGGGGAAACTTCACAGGAGCAGCATTTGTAATGTTGTGAACTGCTAGACTAAAAGGTAGAGCTTCAGAACACAAACAGACTTAGTTGTTTTTTCCCTGTTAAATATTTCTCCAGTCAGGTGCAGAAGCAAACTGCCCCCGTGTCCAGATTTGACATTTTCTTTCAGCTGTTGGCAGGTCCTTCCATGTATGAATGACCTCATGTGCGTAATTAAGACCGAGAGAGATGGAGAAGTAGGGAAAGAGAGAAGCAGAGAGGGTGAGGGACTGTTTGGAATATACCTAAAGAATTAGAAGGGAAGAAGTAGAGAGAGAGAGAGAGAGAGAGAGAGAGAGAGAGAGAGAGAGAGAGAGAGAGAGAGAGAGAGAGAGAGAGAGAGAGAGAGAGAGAGAGAGAGAGAGAGAGAGAGAGAGAGAGAGAGAGAGAGAGAGAGAGAGAGAGAGAGAGAGAGAGAGAGAGAGAGAGAGAGAGAGAGAGAGAGAGAGAGAGAGAGAGAGAGAGAGAGAGAGAGAGAGAGAGAGAGAGAGAGAGACTGTTTGGAATATACCTAAAGAATTAGAAGGGAAGAAGTAGAGAGAGACAGAGACTGATATAGACTCGAGGTGTAGAGACTAAGAAAGAGAGACCAACAGTCAATCTGCGCCCAGCAATTTGGAAAAAGGTCTGATGATGTTTTACCAGGCCTTTGTCTTTCTATCCCCACTAACAGAAACGACAGTAAAAACATACCCACTGTCTGACCCACTTTCCATGACAAACCCTGGTAATCCTCCATCTCACATGCACAAACCCAGCACACTGAATGGAGCGAATAAGCTGAACTGAAGAGTAGTGTGCCAAGCTTCACATACACACTGCAGAGTGTAGCCTACAGCCTAGCCTAAGCTGCTCAGATGTCCCTAGCCTCATACACGCACAGTTACGACCCGGGGAACTTACCCAGGCCTGTCATTCAGAGTACAGACTCATAAGCTTACAGTATGCACAAACGTAAGCAAAAAAACACACACGTACACACCCACAGTTATGACCTGGGGAACTACCCAGGCATTCCATTCAGAGTCCAGGCACATACAGAGTGCACACACACAGGCCAAAACACACAGGCCTACAGTGTGTTAACACAAACACACAGTACCAAGCCTCATGACGCAACAGCTCCAGAGAACAGCACACATCACGTACACACAGACACAGAAGACCTGCTGGATAGGTGGGGGTTCCTACAGACACTCTGGATAGGTGGGGGTTCCTACAGACACTCTGGATAGGTGGGGGTTCCTACAGACACTCTGGATAGGTGGGGGTTCCTACAGACACTCTGGATAGGTGGGCGTTCCTACAGACACTCTGGATAGGTGGGCGTTCCTACAGACACTCTGGATAGGTGGGGGTTCCTACAGACCTACAGATTCAATAGAAGACAGACCCCCCCCAGACCCTCTGGAGTGGGACAGACCCCCCCCCTTCAGACCCTCTGGAGTGGGACAGACCCCCCCCCCAGACCCTCTGGAGTGGGAAGGGGTGTGTGTATTACTATCCTTGAGGGTAATGGAAATGCCCAAAAGTCCCCACTGGGATAGTAAAACAAGTCCCCACTGGGATAGTAAAACAAGTCCCCACTAGGATAGTAAAACAAGGCACATTATCCCTAGTGGGGACATTTCCCACATCCCCAGAAGGACAAACGCTATTTTAAGTTTAGGGGTTCGGTTTTGTGTTTTAGTTACAACTAGGGCTAAGTTCAGGAGTCAGGTTAAGGCTAGGTACCCACAAGGATAGTAAAACATATGGTGGTGGTGGTGGTGTGTGTGTGTGTGTACATCCACAAGGTTAAAAACAAAACATATTCTGACCAAAAATCAGTTTGTAAACAACATGTTTACCCGTGGCAATGCAATGACGACAACGTTTGTAACTAAACAATAGCTGAGTGGCAAGTCAAATCACCATTCGAGCTATTGATCAGCTAAGAGATAAGATAATTGGAAAGGGGGAACCGAATGATTGATACGACAACGGGACATGGATGTCAAAAAGGCGGATCCAAGTCATCGCCAGACCGGACCAACAAAGGCAGAAGCAGGGCTAGCCAACAGATCAGATGCTTGAACGAGGGAATGATATCCCACTCCAACTTGACATGCAAAACCTAGTTTGTTGGTTAGCTCAGTTGGTAGACAAAGCCGGAATAGTGCGTTCGATTCCCGGGACCACCATGCGTAAAAACGTAAGGATTTATGACTAAATAGCTTTGGATACATTACAATGACCCAAAAATAAATAGTTATGATTAACGTTAAGAGAAGATTTGGTTATAGCCTAAATTATGACCATTATTAGTTAGCTAGGTTTTTGAGAGGAATAACCAGCTACTGTAACGTTAACGTTACCTGGCACATCTCTCCACCAGCAAGCAATCATATTAGCTAGCTAGCCTACTGTCCCTTATGTTAGCTAGCCAGCGGGTTCACAAAGGAAAACAGGAGATTGTCAACTGATTGGCAAGCTAATATGGTTAGTTATCTTGTGTAAATGAGAGGAAGGTTATTGTTAGGTAGTTTTACTTACAGCGGAGTCGATGCGCTCCTCCTGCCGAGACACACCGCTCAGTGAGCGGGTGACAACCATCTACCACCCGCCGCTTCAGACCAAGTTCGTTGAGTTAGCTTGTTTACCAGCTAACAAAGGCAATTTGTCAACAAATATCAATGTTTGATACAAAAAAAGTCAGAATGGCCAATCATACGACGCTTTCGTGTTGGCTTTCTTCCTGTATAAAGTTACATTCCCCCAAATGTTGTTTTTTAATGCTTCGCTCCGTGCGGACAGCAGAATAATATGTTGGAGGTGTGTTGAACATAAACAGAGACGTCTCGTTTTGAATTGTAGCTAACTCCGATCCGAGAAAAACCTGCCGCGTATGATGCGAAAGGGATTGTGGATATCGTAGTTGAGCTCTCGACCTAACAAGGCACCGCAGAGTATCTAAACCTGTCATTGAAGCCACCATGCAAGTACTTGTTTTGAAATGTGACGTGCAAGTTGTTTATATATTATGCATTCATGTGGTAGTCTACAGAGCATGTAATAAAACTGAGTAAAACCACGCAGTCCGTCAAAGAAGACGACAAAGCATGTACCCTCTTAGGCCTAACTCCCACCTATCTGAGATACCTACTGCAGCCCTCTGGTCCCCAAAGCACACGCATCCCTGCGTTGCTCCTCTTTTCAGCTCTCTGCAGCTAGCGACTGGAACGAGCTGCCAAAAACACTGGACAGTTGTATCTCTTCATTCAAAGACTCAATCATGGACACTCTTAGTGACAGTTGGACTGCTCCACGTGATGCATTGTTGTCTCTACCTTCTTGCCCTTTGTGCTGTTGTCTGTGCCCAATCATGTTTGTACCATGTTTTGTGGTGCTACCATGTTGTTGTCATGTTGTGTTGCTATCATGCTGTGCTATCATGTTGTGTTGCTACCATGCTGTGTTGTCATGTTGTGTTGCTACCATGCTGTGTTGTCATGTTGTGTTGCTACCATGCTGTGTTGTCATGTTGTGTTGTCATGTTGTGTTCCTACCATGCTGTGTTGTCATGTTGTGTTCCTACCATGCTGTGTTGTCATGTGTTGCTACCATGCTGTGTTGTCATGTTGTGTTGTCATGTTGTGTTCCTACCATGCTGTGTTGTCATGTTGTGTTGCTACCATGCTGTGTTGTCATGTTGTGTTGTCATGTTGTGTTCCTACCATGCTGTGTTGTCATGTTGTGTTGCTACCATGCTGTGTTGTCATGTTGTGTTGCTACCATGCTGTGTTGTCATGTTGTGTTGCTACCATGCTGTGTTGTCATGTTGTGTTGTCATGTTGTGTTCCTACCATGCTGTGTTGTCATGTTGTGTTCCTACCATGCTGTGTTGTCATGTTGTGTTCCTACCATGCTGTGTTGTCATGTGTTGCTACCATGCTGTGTTGTCATGTTGTGTTGTCATGTTGTGTTCCTACCATGCTGTGTTGTCATGTTGTGTTGCTACCATGCTGTGTTGTCATGTTGTGTTGTCATGTTGTGTTCCTACCATGCTGTGTTGTCATGTTGTGTTCCTACCATGCTGTGTTGTCATGTGTTGCTACCATGCTGTGTTGTCATGTTGTGTTGTCATGTTGTGTTCCTACCATGCTGTGTTGTCATGTTGTGTTGCTACCATGCTGTGTTGTCATGTTGTGTTGTCATGTTGTGTTCCTACCATGCTGTGTTGTCATGTTGTGTTGCTACCATGCTGTGTTGTCATGTTGTGTTGCTACCATGCTGTGTTGTCATGTTGTGTTGCTACCATGCTGTGTTGTCATGTTGTGTTGTCATGTTGTGTTCCTACCATGCTGTGTTGTCATGTTGTGTTCCTACCATGCTGTGTTGTCATGTGTTGCTACCATGCTGTGTTGTCATGTTGTGTTCCTACCATGCTGTGTTGTCATGTTGTGTTGTCATGTTGTGTTGCTACCATGCTGTGTTGTCATGTGTTGTTATCATGCTATGTTGTTGTCTAAGGTCTCTCTTTATGCAGTGTTGTCTCTCTTGTCGTGATGTGTATTTTGTCCTATATTTTTTCTTTTTAACACCAACCACAGGAGGTATTTTGGTAGGCCGTCATTGTAAATAAGGATTTGTTCTTAACTGACTTGCCTAGTTAAGTAAAAGTTTAAAAAAAAGCAGAAAAGGGCAATATAATATTGCTCATTCAGGTGAACCTAGTAATTTACTGGTCTTATGTCAATCAAACCGTATGTAACAAGGCAGGAACCAAAGTGTTGGTCAGTGTTTCCCAAGGGACGCTACTTACTGGGGAGCATTTAAAATGGTATTAAACCACACCCCATGAACTTGTGCAGATGAACGTTTTTGTGATGTGTCGTCCATGCTGAATGGTTGCTATGTACATTTATGTTGTGGGGTGTGGTCCTGTGTTCTGAGATGGTATGTTTCTTTGTCAGTGCTTGTTCGTAGTGAGCCGTAGGCGCTTGAACATTAGGTCATGTTTCTGTGGATAGATCCTAGCTATCAAACCCTAGGCAGAAAGAATTCTTCCTTCTCCCTACAGTTTTCAGCAGTCAACTTCGCTCGCGAACTACAATCCCGATGCTGTTGAGAAATGTCAATAATCATTGCTTGCGATACTGCTTTTCGAAACATATGGCCCTTTTCATCAGCGATAAATCATCTTTTAACTAAAAATGATACTTACTGCAACAGTTTTGCACAGATCCACACAGCTATGGGTGCCTCCAACCTGAACCATTCTCCAGTTAACACTTACACACAGGTGTTCGGAGCACACTAGATAGCACTAATTTTAGCACAGGTGGTCGCCTCAGTCTTCCGTCTGTTTTCCATAAACAAGCACTGTAACATGGAGATATGTGTGGAAGCACTAACCCTAATCCTATGAGGGCGTGTATCAATTGAACCTTTTTTATTTTTTTTAAAATAAATTCTCACTGATATAAAAGATAAGGCCCTTATGCAAGAGTATAAGGACTTTATGGGTTGACTGGCCCTCCACTGTTGTGCCGGGCTGAACAACATCTACCTGTGACCATATGCATGATACAGAACTCCCTACCTTATTGCTGAGGTATAGATCTTGGGTTCGATAGATCCCAGCCCGTTATATAATCTCGCTCTACTCCAGACCTTCATGCCACACATTGTATATGTGGCAAATTCCCTCAAATGTAGTATACTATATAGGGAATACTAGGCTGCTAACTTCATTTGGGACTCTCTCTCTCCCACAGAGGAGTTTGAGACAGGCTGTAACAAGCCACAGAAGTCTGGTTGCATGGGACTCACGGTCTACTGCCCTCACAGCCGATGGTGGACACTCATCGTGTGTGACAAATATGTCACCCGTGTGAACCTGTTCTATAGATGCCAGCACCCTAGATGTCATTGGAAGGGTGAAATTGAATGGAGTCATAACATAAACCTACAGGCAGAGAGGGCTTTCCTTCTCATTCCGTAGGAGGGTGTATGTGCTTGTTTGTGTGTGTGTGTTTGAGAGAGAGAGTGAGATAGTGTGTGTGTGTGTGTCCATGCCAGCGTTTGTCTGTCTGTGTAGGGTTGGCGTGTAAATTCATTACATATAATCAGTTACATGTCATCTGATTACAGAAAAAAACTGAGCGAGTCTGACCACAAGTCAGAGATCACTATGACGACATCAAACGTGTTGAGATGGATCCTTTTTGTCTTCTTCTAATGCATCTTAAGGGGAAAGTAATCCAAAAGTAACTGAAAGTAATCAGATTACGTTACTGAGTTTGGGTAATGAAAAATATATGTAACTGATTACAATTTGGATAGCTAACTAGTAACTATATAACTATAGAAAGTAACTTAGCCTGCGGACGTGCGTGCATACGTGTCTCCTACACCGGTGGTTCCTAAACTGTGGGTCGGGACCCACTTGTGGGTCGCGGGATGACATTGCCACCCCAAGAAATACATTTTCGGGATAGAAAAATGCTTTTAAGTGTAAACGTAAACTAAAACCAAATATGAAGTATGTAAAAAGATAATGGACCTATACATCTGACAATAATAGCCTATATTCTTTGAGAATTTAAAAACAAATAAACTTAAAAAAGCAAACGTTTCTCTCAGCTCAATGGAAAAGTGTATAGAATTTCAGGAAAGTGGATTTAAAATGGCAACATTTATTTCAGCGCCATGCCAGGACGTGTGGAATTGCAGGAGAATAGCTTAGAAACCAACATTTTCTATTCATATTTTTGACTTATTCTTTGGTCTGTGTATGTTTTTTGGGGGGGTTTGCGGCTCAAAATACACCTCAATTCGTGGGTCACAAAGGAAGAAAACCTTGTTCTACACCTTACATGGAAGTCAAGGTGATCCCCAGGATGCAGTACGTGGGACAATTCAACTGGGGCCAAAGACAGATTAAATACTCATTCAACTAGACAGTGGTCAAGGTAATCAAAAACATGCGCTGTCCTAAAACACCCTTCCTCCCCCTCTCACTGTCAGAGGATTATAAAACACACAGCTACGGCCTGGGCTGTGGATTTGATTCTCACGGGGTCCATTATGAAAATGTATGCACTCACTAATATATGTCTGATAAATGACTCAAATATATATTTTTATGTAAGCGTGTTAGGTAAAGGCTTAGAGAGAGAAAGAGCATGTCCCTGCTGTAGTCCCATGTCCCATCCTATTCCCTATATAGTGCCTCTGGTCAACAGCTACGGCCCCCTATTCCCTACTTTTAACCAGAGCTCTGGGCACTACATAGGGAATAGGATGGGACATGGGACTACAGCAGGGACTACACACATACTCTCTCTCTAAAGCCTTTACCTAACACGCTTACATAAAAATATATATTTTAGTCATTTATCAGACGCTCTGCAACTTACAGTAGTGAGTGCATACATTTTCATACAGGTCCCCCGTGAGAATCAAATCCACAGCCCAGGCCGTAGCAAGTGCCACGCTCTACCAACCGAGCCACACGGGAACATACAGTATATAGGCCCATGTTCTAATCTCTGTTGACAAACTACCTGCTACTCCTGTTTATGTTGCCATGGCTACAACACCAACACAACACCTCCCTTTAACACTTCCAACGTTGGGACAGAGCACCTCTAGAGTCAAGACCTGGGTTCAAATACTATTTGAAATAATTGCTTTAGCTGGTCCTTGATTGAGCTTGCCTGGCGCAATCGACCAATAGAATAGTTGCAACATGCAAACTTCACCCATGTGGCACGTGGTCTCTACGCCAGGCAGGCTAGGGGTGAATGCTACAAGTATTTAAAAGGTTGCAAATGGTATTTGAACACAGCAGGTCTGACTCAGGCGCTTTGACTACACATGCAAAAGCACACAGGCTGCTTCAGGTCTGATGGATGTTTAGCAAATAGTTATCTTTCCAAAAGGCCACTGAAGTGAATACACCTCTGTATGAGGACTCGTGAAACATCAAACTGGAACTCAAGAGTTACATTCTGAAGGGGCTCAATTCAAAGAGACCACTGTGTTCTGCTCTGCTCTTAACAACAGTGCATTAAGGGTATTCAGGGTGTTGTTGCTTTTTTCGGGGCTAAAGCGACAAAACATAGCAACAACAGAATTGCATTCAGCAGAGCAAAGGGCACCTAAAGAACGTGTGTGTGTGGAGGGAAGCCTGGTGGTGTCACAGGATTATCACAGGCTCTGGTGTTTAGGGGCCGGCTCGTGCACTGTTGTCAGGCTGCCATGGAGACAGTAACCATGAACAGGTTTTTAGAATGTTTAGCATAATGCAGGGTATTTACAGGGAGCATGCAGATGACTGGGCAGAGTCACGTACCTGATCTACCTGTATTTGTGTAACACAGTTTGGTGAGAGAGAGAGAAGCTATTAGTAGAAGTTTAAGTGATGGTCGTCTGTAGGTCACATGACACCAAGGGATTCACACCAATAGGAAAAGCCCATGCTCTAAATAAGACATCCAATTTAAATAAAGTGTCCTTGACTTTTGAACCAGGACCAATACCGTCAGACATCAACAGAAACAACACCGATCAAAATCTAGATTTGAATAAGATCAAACCAGGTCAGAATGAGTTACAAAATAACCTTTTAAAGGCTCATTAGGCACCAAACAACAGTAAACAGACAGGGACTGCCTGAAATTGTCCAATAACAAACCCTCATTATCATTCTAAAAACATTTGACCTCTTTTTCATGAAAACCAATTGGTAGCTACAGTCTTGTCCCATTGCTGAAACTCCTGTAAGGACGGCTAGGCCAAACCCTCCCATAACCTGGATGACTCTGGGTCAATTGTGCGCCACCTCATGGATCTCCTGGTCGCAGCCGGCTGCAACACAGCCCAGGATCGAACCCGGATCTGTAGTGACGCCTCCAGCACTGCAATGAGGTGCCTTAGACCGCTGCGCCACTCGGGAGGCCCGTAAGAAACCCACAATTTTGTTTTCTGTTGCACATCATTTTTGAAACATTTTGCTACAGTAACCCCCATAGAGCTCAATAAGGGTAGGTCTAACACCTCATAGAGCTCAATAAGGGTAGGTCTAACCCCCATAGAGCTCAATAAGGGCAGGCCTAACCCCCATAGAGCTCAATAAGGGTAGGTCTAACCCCCATAGAGCTCAATAAGGCAGGTGGAAACCCCCATAGAGCTCAATAAGGGTAGGTCTAACCCCCATAGAGCTCAATAAGGCAGGCCTAAGGACCCATAGAGCTCAATAAGGGTGGGTCTAACCCCCATAGAGCTCAATAAGGGCAGGCCTAACCCCCATAGAGCTCAATAAGGGGTGCTCCTACACTCATCGAGCTCAATAAGGGTATGTCTAACCCCCATAGAGCTAAATAAGGGCAGGGGCTAACCCCCATAGAGCTCAATAAGGGCAGGCCTAACCCTCATAGAGCTCAATAAGGGCACGCCTAACCTCCATAGAGCTCAATAAGGGCATTCTAACACCCATAGAGCTCAAAAAGGGCAGGCCTAACACCCATAGAGCTCAAAAAGGGCAGGCCTAACCTCCATAGAGCTCAATAAGGGCAGGCCTAACCTCCATAGAGCTCAATAAGGGCAGGCCTAACCTCCGTAGAGCTCAAAAGGGCAGGCCTAACCTCCATAGAGCTCAATAAGGGCAGGCCTAACCTCCATAGAGCTCTAAAAAGGGCAGGCCTAACCTCCATAGAGCTCAATAAGGGCAGGCCTAACCTCCATAGAGCTCAAAAAGGGCAGGCCTAACCTCCATAGAGCTCAAAAAGGGCAGGCCTAACCTCCATAGAGCTCAATAAGGGCAGGCCTAACCTCCATAGAGCTCAATAAGGGCAGGCCTAACCCCCATAGAGGCACGCATATATTTGCAGCCAGCAAGTATCTATAGGGTGCCATAGACTGGAGAACACAATGACCCTCTCAATGCAATAAGATCACACCTTCTCTTTCTCAGTCCCTCTGTTACTCTTTCTCTCCATCTCTCTTTATTTCTCTCCCCCCTTGCCTCTCTCCCCATTTCACATAGAACCATGCATGGCATTAACACCTGACTGAAAAACACCCCCAGGTATAAACCATGCAGGGACCACACCCTGACTGTAAAGTCCCCAGGTATAAGCCATGCATGTGATTACACCCTGACTGAGAAACGCCCCCAGGTATAAACCATGCAGGTGACTACACCCTGACAGAGAAACGCCCCCAGGTATAAACCATGCATGTGATTACACCCTGACTGAGAAAAACCCCCGCCTCAGGTATAAACCATGCAGGTGACTACACCCTGACAGAGAAACGCCCCCAGGTATAAACCATGCATGTAACTACACCCTGACTGAGAAACGCCCCCAGGTATAAACCATGCATGTGATTACACCCTGACTGAGAAACGCCCCCAGGTATAAACCATGCATGTGATTACACCCTGACTGAGAAACGCCCCCA
>NC_092147.1:83447018-83456936 GCF_045791955.1 Oncorhynchus clarkii lewisi | reverse complement strand
TTAAATGTACATGAAAAGGTAGTGGAATGGTAGTAGTTCTGTACTGGACAGAAAACAGGGATAATGAATATATTGTACATACTATATGATAGCACGAGAGCAATGATAATTGTAATAAAGGACTGTATAAATGGATATGCTACCAACGATATACACAGAGGCAGAATGCAATAGGCAATAGTAAAAACTATAAAGAACAACAAGGAATAATTATATACATGTTACACACTCACTTTGTGAGACACCATCCCACATGTCCAAAGAGATATGAGGGAGTCCAGCTGTTGTTGTGCAGGTCAGAGATGAGCTTGCTGGTCTCTCTGTGTCTGCTTGAAGGAGACTGAGAGAGAGGTAGGATCTGGGGATCTGGAACCAAAGATGTGATTGGCAACCATGAGCCCTAGCAACCAAGTCTTTTGGCTATGGCTAGAGGTGTGAAGGGCAAGTTCATGATTTGACCTCGGTTATTTGAGTTCTCAGTTGTCTTGAAAGCACCAAAAGAGTCACCGGCAAGGACGTCAGAGGACCACTTGACAGGATCTGCGCAGCAACTGCGCAGTTTCTATGTTCGACAACGTGCGTGGTCGCTTCCACTGTTTTCCTTTTTTCCAGCGGATCGTCGCTGCGGAGGCTGTGTGCAAGATCAAGGGACTGGATTGACTACCCATGTCGTTGTCCCGTTTGGTTTTGAAGTCGGCTTAATGCTGTTTTGTTATAGTATTTCGTCTTTTAACTATCAGGAGAAGTGATCTGTCGACACAGAATCTGGTGAGTACTGAGTAGATCAACGCGCCAACGAGCTAGCTAGCTAGCTACTAGATAACGGCAACGTCAGATCCGATGTGTGAAAATAAAGCCATTGGCTGCTGCTTTAGTACTTGAAAGATTAGCTAGTTAACTTTAAACTCGTAGCTAGCTATCGTGCTGGCTAGCTAAGTAAGGACGGCTAGCTAGTTACTGCAAAACTAGCAATGTAACGTTAGCTAACAGTAGCTAGCTAACGTTATGTGGTGAGACTGACAGCTGATTTAACTAACGTTAACTACTGTAGCCAACACATTATCTATATAACTACTGTGCGTTGTTGACTCAACTATTTGTCTGTTTCTTCTGAAGAAACACCAGCTAGTTAGTTAGTTGACAGAATTCCCAGTTAACTAGTTATCTTGCTATGACGTTTTGATGGTAGAAGCTGGCTAGGTAACTAACTACACTTGCGAGACAGATGATGTGTGGTGATTCATTCTGTCCTTGTTTGCAGTAGGGGATGGTCACAGAATATTTCAACATCTGAGAATGATCCTGTGAAACTTTTGAGGAAATAGTAGGCCTATGTAAGTTGCTCAATCAACAGGACCTATATAGACGAAGTGTTTTCTGCATGTGTTACATAGCTAACTAACTACTGAACCAGAACCCTTAATTAGTATGTTCCTAGACCCTGGGATATAAATGTTACTCTCCCCTGAACTGTCATACGTTCCATCAGTCAAGGTAACTAGTTAACGTTAGCTAACTAGCTATACCATGTTGTTATATCTCTTCTCAGACATGACTTGGGCTATTTTTTCTCAGTAAGTTGTCAAAATGTTATTGCTGTTCAGTTGCGTAACTAGCTAGCTTGCAAGCTACCTACACAATGTTGAAATATACTCATAGACTCACTGTCAAGAGTGTGACTAGGTTGGAAAAAGAGGCAGGTAGACTACATGTATGATTGTTAAAGACACTCCGAGAGCATTCACAGACACAGGTAGCAAAGTTGTTTTGCTTGGCAAAGATCAATAAACTGAAACTGTCATGAATGGAGCTTACTGTTTCTCTACAATCATTTAACTTCCAGGAGTAGCACTGGCTTCAAAAGACCAGGGAGTGGAGTGTGAATTCCATAGATTATTATAAGGTGCATTATTAATCAGAAAGCACACATAGCTGCACTCAGGAAGGAAACGGGTTGGCACCACACTACACAGTGGATTAGAAAAGCACATGCATACTAGCTAACTGTACTATACTGTAACCTAAATGTGTTCTAGTCTGCATCATGCTGAGTTATGAGGGAAGAACAATAAGGGTGACTCTCCGGTTTATCTTAAGTAGGCTACATTCCCCTGTTTCCTCATCAGTACAATCGGTAATGTTGTCTTAGATCTAGACTGTATTGTTTTGCATCATTCTGTCAGTTCAGTTGTGAATTGTGATTGTGTTGCTAAATCTCAGTCATTTGACTATTTGTTTGTTCAGTTAGTAAATGGGTAGCTGGCCATGCAAACAGTAGCCTAAACCAGCATGCACACTCTGCTATGCAAAGCAAATACCCTGCTGGACAGGTAGACCCTACTGGTAGACATAACTTAGTGGATGTAGGCTTTGTAACTGTACTCGGAGCAGCTCACCACCACAACGTTTTCAAACTATTACCAACTTAAAGGAACCTGTTTGATCACTCAAACGGAAACGTTGCACTCAGTTGAGAAATATGACACTTGTTCTAATTAAAGTTGGCTTGGCACCACTATCTCTGGCCCTGTTTCAGATAGCCATGCCATCTCCGTTTAAATGCACTTTGCTTTGTGAAGCGTGCAGATGCAGGTACTGGTGTTGTCCCCTATAAGAGAAATGTGCAACAGGTTTTAACATGCCCTGCTCCCAGCACCTCCACTTTATGACATGGCTTTGGAAACTATGGAAACCCAGAGACGGTGTTCTCATGCAACACAGTGTTCTCATTTTCTTGCAGCCTGTCTATTGATGATGCTACTGTTAGTTAGACACTGATATTCTTGTCTATCCTATAATTTATGTGCCTATATTAATAAGTAAAGCATTGCCTAGAGGAGGAGTGCTGATCTAGGATCAGGTCCTCCCTGTCCATTCATTATAATCTAAAATGCGTAACTGTTCCCAGATCATCACTCCTACTCTGAGGAGAAGCTTTATGAATACGGTGTTGATATGATTAAAGTAAATTCCCTGCGTTTTCACTCAATAATTTACAGCATTCCTTGCTGTAAGATGGAGAGCTTGTTATGCATGGTGGCTTGCTTTGGTTGTTTATGAATACATAAGAGTCTCTCTGGTTATCTGCCTGAGAAAACCATGCCAGTCTTGTTGTTTGTCTCCCTCCTTCATCTCTGAGTGAAAGAGTGGGGGCAGGGGGATAGAGAGAGAGGAAAACGAGAGAAGGGAAGAGAGAAACTGACAGAGAGGGCCAGAGAGAGCGGTCGAGGCGGAGAGAGAGAGTCAGAGATCAGAGAGACAGAACATGACAGACTTGGTGGGAGAAAGAGAGTGTTAGGGAGAGATCTAAACAGTCTGTATTCAAGGCTTCCTTGGCATTAGATATCATAACAACCCTGCTAGCTGTACCCTCTCTGCCCTACTTGGCCTCTTTCCTGTGTGTTTTCTAAACAACCCAGCCCAGGTCTCTTTAGTTCAGTCACATCTAAGCCATCTATCTCCTTCAAATCTGCAGCCGGCCATATTGTCTTCCCCCTCCAACTCGTCTGCTTTCATTGCCAGGAACATGGCACCATTAGCTCTACAAGACTGTCATTTATTCATTCCTCACATGAGTCATTTATAGGGCTTCTGGGTGATTTTGCTATGCCAATTTCTCTCAGCTCCATTGCGCCGAATCTGCCCTCTGGGTCTTCGTCCCACCTGTGTGTTTCAGACTAGGTTCAATTCTCCTCTGCCCCTAAGACTTGGCTTGACTAAGTTGAATTAATTTAAGACCTGTTGGAGACCTGTAGGAGGCCTGTAGACACGTACTTAGTGTATTTCTAGTATTGTCCAGTAGTTGATATAGTATTTCAGGACTATTTTAGCGTGTGATTCATAGCTGTTCCTTCCCCCCCATACTCTCGCTCTCCCCCATCCATCTCCCTCTCTCTCTGTCTCCCCCCACCTTCTCTCTCTGTTTGGCTGAGCTGCCAGCCAATTAGGAAAGACATGTTATTTACATCTGAAGCAGAGAACCCAGCAGGCAGCAGCCCTCATGGGTCTGTTTAGATTGGGTGTTCGGTGCTTGTTATTGGAAACAGCTGAGCCAAGTGCGACTGTTTGTTTGCTGTTGACTAGGTGTGTGTGTGTGTGTGCCTGCGTGATTTGTACTTTCGCTGTGTGTGTGTGTAGGTGACTGCCTGACCGCCAGAGGGTGTGTGTGATGAGAACACATGCTCCACTGTAATTCTCTACTAGTGTGAAGAGAGAAAGGCCTCAAGGTTGTTCCTGTATTTGTGTCCAGTGTGATGATAACTCCTCTTCACATCAGTTCAGGTAACTCACATGGATGCTCTCCTCCTTCCACAGGGGTCATAATGTCCCAGGTGATGTAAGCCTTCTGTCTGCTGAAGCCAAACATGAGTGAGGTGCAGGCCACGGTGGAGTTCTCTGTTGAGCTCCACAAGTTCTACAATGTGGACCTGTTCCAAAGAGGGTGAGTGACTGTGTCTCTTCTTCACTGCTCTGCAGACTGACTGTCAGCCCTCTGTGGTGCTTCTTCTAGGCTGCCCTGCTTATCAAGCACACCAAGGCTTTCTGGGGAAATTCCACGGGCCTTGATTTTCAAGTTTCTGAATAAGTTTACATTTAGTGTTATACTGTTGTTATTGCTTGAAGCTACAGGGACTGAAACTTTCATCCTCACTTAGCCCCCAGTCCCTATTTTGTAAATGAAAGGAAGCTTGATTGTGACGTTTTGATGTCAATATAGATGTCACACGCCCTGTTCTAATGAATATGATTAAGATATGGTGGCAATGCCAGGTATCTTGTGGTGGGACACTTTTCCTCAGCCGAACGATAATGATGTTACCAGGAGGATTATTCAAATCCCTTTCAAGGCAAAGAGGTTGAATTGAGACACGTTAGTCAGTGATAATAACAAGCCCATGTCCTCCAAGTAGGCTGCTCTCTCTGCATCTGAACAAACTGATAGTGACATTCTTCCATCTCATAATTGTGTTACAATGATGTCTCTTCAGACACGCTATTGATCATTTATTCAAATGGCCGTTTCTATTGATTTGTGTGTGTAAAAGTCCTCATCCTCCACCTTCTAATGCAGTCTGAGTAGAAAGCCCCCGCCTGGGGTCGTTGAGTTGACTAGCAAGTAAACACTGGCTCACCTCAAGAGGCCTGGCTGACTTTATTTAAAGGGACACTATTTGTAGACATTTTGAGCAGAGGGACTCTGTCATATCTATGTTAAGCGAGCCTACTGCACGCTTCCAGGCTACCACTGTCGCTATAGGCTATTAGTCCCGTTTGTAGATGCACTCGTTTGACTGCCAGTTCTTATTTTCATCCACCATCTGCATGCCGTGCGTCATGGTACCTTTTGAGAGGAATCCAGTCTAGATTTGTCACGATGGTTCCTGTACATGGTGTCAGAAACCTGTCACCCAAGTCATCAGGTCTGAGTAGTGAAACACATATCCATTATGTCTGATCTCTTGATTATGGTCTGGGTTGTGTTCAATAAGACACACAGCAGTAAACAAAATGAAAATGAGTGTTTCTTATTGGACAAGTTCAGGTAGTCCCTCCTTGTTTCAATCTGTTTCCTTCTATTTAATACCTAATGAACACAACCCTGATGGTGGAGCATGGTGTGATAATGGCCTTGGAACCCCATGGTAACTGGCATAAATGTAGTGCAGAGACCAAAAGTAGCAGTCTTCCTCAGCCAAGTAGAAAAACAGTATTTTTCCGGGTCCAAGGATTTGTGTATATTAACACAGGACCTGACGACCATTGTCTTGACAAGGACAGGTCACATGACTTGCCATTGCTGTGGTGCTTCATTCAGTGTTGGAAGGCAGAGTTCCCTTCGCTTCCCTTATTGCTTCACAGTGGCAGTGTAGCTGTGCTGTGATAGCTAGGTGTTGATTTGTGTTAACAGTGGCTGTGGGTCAAACCTTTACAATGAGAGCCTTGGCCTTTCCAGCTTTCACAAAACTATTTGGGGTTTATGGCTGGACATTTTAAGCTGCAATGATAAACATGAATTTAGTGGTGATTTGGGCTCTTCTCCGCACATCATTCTACAATGAACTCATTAGAAAGCCTATCTAGCCTCATCTTGTACACATTGACGCCCTTTGTAATGTTTACAACCTTAAGGCCAAATGTGCTTCCTGCAGCAATGGTTGGCGTTAGCAAGACAAGACCACTGAGATACTGACATGCCTTCAGATCTTTAACTCCACACTGTACACTGATGTTCATCACGCAGATTGTCCTACTGTAACATTGACTCTTCACGGTCCCTGAGGCCTAAACTACTCTGGAAGCTGACATTCCAGTGTAGCGTGACACTCGGCTACACTAAGTGAACAATGTGTCTGTAGCCATCAGAACGCAGTCTGGCTGAGTGTCTGGTTGTAGTGGACTCAGCTGTGGAGCAGAGCAGGAAGCCGGCTGCGGCCTAGATATTCCCCCAACAGAGTTCCCATGACGTCGGCTTCAGAGAGGATGGAAAGCTCTCTTTTTGCTTCCTGCTTCACAGTGGCCTCTACCCACCGTTGTATTGCAGGGATTTTTCTTCCATTGTAATCATTGGGCAGGCAGCCTAAACTGTTCGCCTAGCTCCAAACTGTTTTTATATTATGAATTTTGGTGATGGAAAAACAATTAAATCGTAAACTTAAATGACTAAAAGCAGATATAAAATATGTAGAAAGAATAATGGACCTATATACATTGAGCGGACAAAACATTCTGATAACCTACTCTTTCCATGACACAGACTGACCAGGTGAAAGATATGATCCCTGGTTGATGTCACTAAATCCACTTCAGTCAGTGTAGATGGAGGGGAGGAGACGGGTTAAAGAAGGATTTTCAAGCCTTGAGACATGGATTGTGTATGTGTGCTGTTCAGAGGATGAATGGACAAGACGACATATTGAAGTGCCTTTGAACGGGTTATGGTAGTAGGTGCCAGGCACCAGTTTGAGTGTCAGGAACTGCAACGCTGCTGGGTTTTCATGTTCAACAGTTTTCCTGTGTGTATCAAGAATGGTACACCACCCAAAGGACATCCAGCCAACTTGAGACAACTGTGGGAAGCATTGGAGTCAACATGGGCCAGCCTCCCTGTGGAACGCTTTTACTTTCTAAAACTAATTGAGGCTGTAATGAGGGCAAAAGGGGGTGTAACTAAATATTAGGAAGGTGTTCCTAATGTTCTGTACACTCAGTGTATATTTGAAATAATATCATCTTTAAGAACTAACCATCGCCAAAATAAAGCTTCACATTCAGGGAGAATAAAATAATCCAAAACAATGAATTTAGCAGTATTCATTTTGTTATTATGTTTGAGAAAAAGAACACAGCCTTAGCCATGGCAAAATGTGTAGAATAGAAGGAAACTAGCATTAAAACTGTGTCTTTTTCTCTCGGCTTCATGGCAGAATATGTAGAATCGCAGAAAATTTGCTTTAAAACTGCAAAATGTTGTATCTACAGAGCCAAGATGGGGGCCTTTAAAATGTTCTCTAAGATGTAGCCACACTGAGACGTGCTCATTGCCACGCCCTCTGCCACACCCCCTGCCACGCCCTCTGCCACACCCCCTGCCACGCCCAGCACCTAAGCCCCTTTTTGAGCCAGGAAAAAAAACTGTACAGTTTCCATAGCAATGTTTCCTCTCATTTTCAGGTCTGCTGAGTGCAAACTTGAAAGTTGTGAAAATTCTGTGCAACTTCCAGGGTGCGTTTACTGTCAACACTGAGGCTGTACCTGCTTTAAGTTACAGTTTCAGACAATGGTCAGATAGGCAACTGTGGCTATTTGATCATAATTTAGAGTGGCCTACCATCAAAAACAATGGAGAAAATGCCTCCCATAACATTTTAACATGGCTGTTCTATCATTCAACCTACAGTAGCAGCCAATGTGTGGTGTTTAATGTAGGTCTACGTTCCTTGAGACTTTTGACTTGACATTAACATGTTAATCCACTTGTCCTTCAGACAAGGAGGTGACTGAACATGTTGTTGTTGAATGCAAGAAACCACTTTACAAAATAAAATGCATTATTATACCCACACCATTATTACAGAGATTCAGACACATTATGCTACCCTCTGCCTATTGGCTACTTGTATTATAAGACAGGCTTGAATAATCTAACACTTCCCCTTATAAGACAAAAAAAAGTGCTCTTTACCAGACTCACTTTTTTCAAAGATGTCTAGCTAGACATGTAGGAAGCAAGCACTCCCCTATTGTTGACTACTAATGATCTATAACTGGACTAATAACTCACTAACTAGTAATCACTCCCCTATTGTTGACTACTAATGATCTATAACTGGACTAATAACTCACTAACAAAGGATATGAACAGAATGTGCACACGTGGCTGCATGCAGCTCTTGCTCTGATCTGAAAACAAGCAGATCCCGGTGCAGAGTACACTGAGTCCTGCCTGCCAATACAATGAATTCCGATGCGTTCTGCCTACAACAAAACCTCTTGCAGGTAGTTATGCATACTAAGTCTTGCATAGTTCGTTTTGTTTCGATATGTTACATTGAAAGTGGCTAATATTGCATTGATTCGATCACAATTCCCACAGTAGAGCGAAGCGTTGATAGTTTTAATTAAAGGGGGAAACTCTAAAATTGAATGAAATTCAATCTCCTGCTTCTCTGCGGGGGCTGATGTTTCTTCTGTTTGGCAGTCCCAGTGAGCTACGCACGAGCGCAGCTTAGAGGGAACATTGATCCGTAGTGATCTCAACAGCACCTTATATGCAGAGTCCTTTGTCTGCTACGTAGGTGTGATAAAAGACTAGTCCATATCCTAGTGTATTTTGGTCTGTGTCCGGCTGTCTGCTTTCCTTCCATTGGAAACATATGGCGAGTCAGGAAACAAACATGGGATGTGGTTCAGACGGACACAACAGTGGAATAGGCTGTTCCTTTCTGGTGCTGCATCACAATGTAACAACACCACACACACACACACACACAGCTTTGAGTCAACCTAGTAGTCAGGTTATACCAGCCACGGCTCCGAATCAGCCTAGTGGTCAGGTTATACCAGCCACGGCTCCGAATCAGCCTAGTGGTCAGGTTATACCAGCCACGGCTCCGAATCAGCCTAGTGGTCAGGTTATACCAGCCACGGCTCCGAATCAGCCTAGTGGTCAGGTTATACCAGCCACGGCTCCGAATCAGCCTAGTGGTCAGGTTATACCAGCCACGGCTCCGAATCAGCCTAGTGGTCAGGTTATACCAGCCACGACTCCGAATCAGCCTAGTGGTCAGGTTATACCAGCCACGGCTCCGAATCAGCCTAGTGGTCAGGTTATACCAGCCACGGCTCCGAATCAGCCTAGCGGTCAGGTTATACCAGCCACGGCTCTGAATCAGCCTAGCGGTCAGGTTATACCAGCAAAACATCTCTTACACATCTGGGAAATGTACATTCAAAAGGAGACGACAGCATGTTGTAATCCTGTCCTGAGCAGAGCACTGACCAGCAGACAGTCTCAGAGTAGGACTGCTGTTCTAGGATCAGGTCCACCCAGGTTGTCGTGTAATCTTATTCATTATGATCGTAAAGAGAGAACTGATCCCAGATCAGTACATGTTTGTTTGAATATGGGCCCTGGTCTTTCTTTACCCATCAATACTTTAAATGTGAGTTTAACACACGAGTGAGTGTTAAAGAAAGTGCTCATTATTCATTCATGAAAAGTTCAAGCTCGTTTTACTTGCCTTTAGTAAACCTACACCGACTGTTCTCTTCTTACGAGGCTGTCTGTCCCCTGTCTTCACTCTAAACTACAGGCCTATAGGTGACCCCAACAGAGCCAGACTCTTTCTATACTCTGTCTTCACAATGTATTCATACCTCCTGACCTATTCCACATGTTGTTACAGCCTGGATTCAACA
>NC_092147.1:83389518-83439518 GCF_045791955.1 Oncorhynchus clarkii lewisi | reverse complement strand
TGATGAAGGAGGAAGACCGGTGCATCTTCAGCTCCACGGCCTGGTTTATATGCCAGCTGGAACGGGTCCAGTAGGCTCTCTGTGTGCAGGAGAAGGTGTCCCAGGACAATGGGGTCCAAACATTAGATCATCAGAGGTTAAGCAGATGGGATGACCGTCATTCAGGGATTGGGATGATTCACTTTGTGAATGGGCACGATAGTTTCAGTTTTCTAGATTTGGGTGGTTCTGCTGCTGTCCAATGACATTTGAAAAAGTATTCTGTACATGTTACACAGCCACTTACACTCCCTGATAACATCCCACTTAGACCATCACAGTCTTTTGCTTTCTGAGGATGGAGTTTGGAGAAGACCTGAAAGGCAACCTTTTCAGAGACAATTCTGGGACTCTGGGATGATTCTGGGACTGTCATCCCATGTATTGTTATTTTCAAGTATGTTTTTCATTTTGAGTTTGTAAAAAAAATATTTTTATTTCTACTTTGCACATTCTTCCATTGCAAAACTACCATTCCAGTGTTTTACTTGCTATATTGTATTTACTTTGCCACCATGGCCTTTTTTGCCTTTACCTCCCTTCTCACCTCATTTGCTCACATCGTATATAGACTAGCTAATAATGTATTATTGACTGTATGTTTGTTATACTCCATGTGTAACTCTGTGTCGTTGTATGTGTCGAACTGCTTTGCTTTATCTTGGCCAGGTCGCAATTGTAAATGAGAACTTGTTCTCAACTTGCCTACCTGGTTAAATAAAGGTGAAATAAATCAAATAAATTAAAATCCAAGTAGTTTTTAAACTCTGTTTAATGTTTCTTTGAATGGATTTCATCAGAGTTGTATCCACCCCTTGACTTTTTCCACATTTTGTTACATCCTTATTCTAAAATGGATGACATTTTTGCACATAAAAAACATCTCATTTACATAAGTATTCAGACCCTTTACTCATAATGGGTTCTGAGTTCTAAACTTGAAATATTGTTAATCATGAGGAAATGAGGAGTGCCACAGTCTGGTTTCTATACCAGAAGTGAATGGGTATCCGTAGGAGGAATGTATATGGTCGGGTCAATTAAGGGTGGATATGAGCCAGAGGCTTGGCGTGTACTGAGTAAAGGAAAGACAATCACATGTTTGCAGTCACTGATAAGGGTGGAGAGATGTGGATTAGTGTGGAATGGGGGCCGAGGTCAGGTCACATTAAGGGAGAAGGAACAGTACCTTTGGCGGTGATTACAGCCTCAAGTCTTCTCGGTTATGACGCTATAAGTTCGGCACACATGTGTTTGGGGAGTTTCTCCTATTCTTCTCTGAAGATTCTCTCAAGCTCTGTCAGGTTGGATGGGGAGCGTCGCTGCACAGCTATTTTCAGGTCTCTCCAGAGATGTTCGATCAGTGGCTGGGCCACTCAACGACATTCAGAGACTAGTCCCGAAGCCACTCCTGCGTTGTCTTGGCTGTGTGCTTAGGGTCGTTGTCCTGTTGGAAGGTGAACCTTCGCCCCAGTCTGAAGTCCTGAGTGTTCTGGAACATGTTTTCATCAATGTTCTCTGTACTTTGCTCCGTTCATCTTTCCCTCGATCCTGACTAGTCTTTCAGTCCCTGCTGCTGAAAAATATCCCCACAGCATGATGCTGCCACCACCATGCTTCACTGTAGGGATGGTGCCAGGTTTCCTCCAGACTTGACGCTTGGCATTCAGGTCAGAGGAACTCTGGAGCTCTGGAGTTACCATCGTGTTCTTGGTCTCTTCCCTGACCAAAGCCCTTCTCCCCCGATTGCTGCAGTCATTGTTTGATACCCTTTCACAGATCTGTGCCTCGACACAATCCTGTCTCGGAGCTCTACGGACAATTCCTTTATGCTTCATTAACAGAGATGTTTTCTGATTGCGTGTGTAGCAGGTTCCATATTGTTCATCATTTGGGAGGGTTTTGTTTAAGTTCTTGGTTCTCCTTCAACATATTTTACTATGAAAGGAATGATTAGGCCAGACGTTAATGCAACCGCTGTGTCAGATTTCTTTTTAAACTTTTACGGAAAAAGCATAATCTGAGAACGGCGCTCAGAACCCAAAACAGCCAGAGGAATATCCGCCATTTTGGAATCAACAAAGTTAGAAACAACACCATAAATATTCACTTACCTTTGATGATCTTCATCAGAAGGCAGTCCCAGGAATCCCAGTTCGACAATAAATGACTGATTTGTTCCATCATTTATGTCCAAATAGCCACTTGTTGTTAGCGTGTTCAGCCCAGTAACCCATCTTCATGAGGCGCGAGCATTTCATCCAGACAAAAACTTAAAGTTCCATTACAGTCCTTTAGAAACATGTCAAACGATGTATGGAATCAATCAATAATGTTCCAACCAGAGAATTCCTTTGTCTTTAGAAAGGCACTGGAACGAGAGGTAACTCTGTCGGGAGCGCGCGTCATGAGACCGAGGCACTATGCCAGAACACTGACTCAAACAGGTCTCATGAGCCCCTCCTTTATAGTAGAATCCTCATTCACATTTAAAAAGGCAGTTGACATCTAGTGGAAGCCCTAGGAAGTGCAACCTTATCCATATCTCAATGTGTACTCGGTAGGCCAAGCTTTGAAAAACTACAAACCTCAGATGTCCCACTTCCTGGTTGGATTTTTCTCAGGTTTTCGCCTACCATATGAGTTCTGTTATACTCAGACATCATTCAAACAGTTTTAGAAACTTCAGAGTGTTTTCTATCCAATACTAATAATAATATGCATATAATAGCATCTGGGACAGAGTAGGAGGCAGTTCACTCTGGGCGCGCTATTCATCCAAAAGTGAAAATGCTGCCCCCTATCCCAAAAACTGGATCCTTGATACTATTTTCTAGTGTAGGTGACCACCTATAAAAGCTAGCTTGTACGGTTGATTCATTTGTCAGAGAGGTTATTTCAAAGGGCAGCAAGCTGAGAGATGATAAATATGATATGAAGCTCTCCTCTAAATCGTCTGGTCTGATTTTGTGCGTTCCAGAATGGTGATGCTGTCTCTTTTAATGTGAAAGATGGCGTTCATCTATAGTTCCAATGTGTGAGTTGAATATCCATTTGAACTGACAGTGATACTCTTGGTTGAATGACATTGAGGGAAGCCCTTCAGATGAATGTGGATTTGGTCTACTCCTCCATTGGGTTTTGTTGTTGGTTTGGAGTTGGCATAGTGGCAGGACTGGTTGATCTCACAAAACCAGCCTTGTTCCCAGCTCTTTTCTGAGTCCTGGCAGCCTGGAACAGTCACAGCTCATCCCTGTCCTGGTCTGCACTGAGAGGAATGCCTTTGCTCCCTCCACTGCAGCCTCACAATACGCTACATTCTGTCCCCCAACAACCAATCCTCCTGTCACAGTGAGGATTAAGAGGGGACAAAGGAGGATGAGATTGCAGGATGCTCCAGTGTTTTCTGCTCTGAGCCTGATAGGAGTCAGTGAGAGGCTGAGAGCTTTAGCTGAGTGGGATTGGTTCTTCCTCCTCACCTCAACCCTGGGGTTTCTAAGTGGCCTATTAATAGGAGGCCTTGTCTCTGGTCTCTTGCTAGCCAGGTCTCTCTGGCATTGGTAGTACACCCAATTGACTAGAGTTGGTGTTATACTTTAAGTGGTGAAAAAGGCTAATTCCCCAAAATGGGGTTGTTTCATTTTCAGCAGAAAGCTGTTCCATGAGCTTGTATTGTATTTTCCACCAGCAGTATGGTGTTTTCCTTCCTGGGTTGGTGGATTCCTGTTCCTCTCTGGTCTTTCCCTCCACGGCTATAGTGCTGTTAGTACCTCAACGGCTGATCTCATAGTTGTAGGTTCTATAGTGCTGTTAGTTCCTCCATGGCTGATCTCATAGTTGCAGGTTCTATAGTGCTGTTAGTTCCTCCATGGCTGATCTCATAGTTGCAGGTTCTATAGTGCTGTTAGTTCCTCCATGGCTGATCTCATAGTTGCAGGTTCTATAGTGCTGTTAGTTCCTCCATGGCTGATCACATAGTTGCAGGTTCTATAGTGCTGTTAGTTCCTCCACGGCTGATCTCATAGTTGCAGGTTCTGTAGTGCTGTTAGTTCCTCCACGGCTGATCACATAGTTGTAGGTTCTATAGTGCTGTTAGTTCCTCCCCTGCTGATCTCATAGTTGCAGGTTCTATAGTGCTGATAGTTCCTCCCCTGCTGATCTCATAGTTGCAGGTTCTATAGTGCTGTTAGTTCCTCCACGGCTGATCTCATAGTTGCAGGTTCTATAGTGCTGTTAGTTCCTCCACGGCTGATCTCATAGTTGCAGGTTCTGTAGTGCTGTTAGTTCCTCCACGGCTGATCACATAGTTGTAGGTTCTATAGTGCTGTTAGTTCCTCCCCTGCTGATCTCATAGTTGCAGGTTCTATAGTGCTGTTAGTTCCTCCACGGCTGATCTCATAGTTGCAGGTTCTATAGTGCTGTTAGTTCCTCCACGGCTGATCTCATAGTTGCAGGTTCTATAGTGCTGTTAGTTCCTCCATGGCTGATCACATAGTTGCAGGTTCTATAGTGCTGTTAGTTCCTCCACGGCTGATCTCATAGTTGCAGGTTCTATAGTGCTGTTAGTTCCTCCACGGCTGATCTCATAGTTGCAGGTTCTATAGTGCCGTTAATCACCTAGAAAGGATAGGAAATGGTTAGTCATCCTTGTAAGCCATCAGCCATGTGTAAAACAACCAACAGACTGACTGCGTCTGTTTGCTGTGTCTATGCTGCTAGGACATGCCTCAGACTGCTGCCAGGTCACAGCTGACATCCTGGATGTCTGCTAGAGGGAACATGTACTGTAAGCTGTTCATAGGAAGTTAACTGGCCAACTTCTCACCGGTACTTAGTAGTGCTGGGAATTGCCAGGGACCTCACGATACGATATTATCACCATACTTTAGTGCCGATGTGATATGTGTCACAATTCTCACAATTCTATATGTATTGCTATTCGATACTGTGATTTTATTAGGATTCCATGTTCCCAACATATTGCTCACCATATGTCTGCTGCAGAGGGACAGAGAGCCAATGGAAAACCAGTTTTGCTCCGTCATGGAAATAAAAGTACTAAAAACAAATTGGCTACTTATTTAAAAAGAAGATGGAGAAAAGGTTTTGGTACAGCTAAGCAGCGCACAAATGTATATTGCGATAGTCATAATTATGTGATATATCGTCAAATATTATCCTGATATGTTACTGTTTGGCTTTTTCCCCCTATTAGTAGTACCTAACCCCCCCTCTTCTCAGTACCTACCCCCCCCCCCCCCCCCCCCCTCTCAGTGCCTAACCCCCCCCTCTTCTCAGTACCTAAACCCCCCTCCTCTCAGTACCTAACCCCCCCTCTCAGTACCTAACCCCCCCTCTCAGTACCTAACCCCCCCCCCCCTTCTCAGTGCCTAACCCCCCCCCCCCTCTTCTCAGTATCTAACCCCCCCCTCTTCTCAGTACCTAACCCCCCCTCTCAGTACCTAACCCCCCCCCACTCCTCTCCAGTACCTAACCCCCCCCACTCCTCTCCAGTACCTAACCCCCCCCACCTCTCCGTACCTAACCCCCCCACTCCTCTCCAGTACCTAACCCCCCCACTCCTCTCCAGTACCTAACCCCCCCACTCCTCTCCAGTACCTAACCCCCCCCACTCCTCTCCAGTTCCTAGCCTCCGGTTAATCTCAGTTATTTTGTTGATACAGTCATTGTGTATTACTGTGTTGATGTAAGTTTTCTGCATTCAAACAAATGTCTTCTCATTACAGGTTCTGATCTGGCCTTCCCTGCGGCTGTGGTCGATGACGTCATCTGCAGCAAGACCTTCCAGATCCTCTATAAGAACGAGGAGGTGGTTGTCAATGATGTGCTGGTGTTCAAAATCATGATGCTGCTGGATGAGAAGAAGGTAATGAAGCTAGATTGTAGGCTAAGACGAGGAAGCTGGACTGTAGGCTAAGATGAGGAGGCTAGACTGTAGGCTAAGATGAGGAGGCTAGAGAGTAGGCTAAGCTGTGGAGGCTAGACTGTAGGCTAAACTGAGGAGGCTAGACTGTAGGCTAAGCTGAGGAAGCTAGACTGTAGGCTAAGCTGAGGAAGCATGACTGTAGGCTAAGCTGAGGAAGCATGACTGTAGGCTAAGCTGAGGAAGCTAGACTGTAGGCTAAGCTGAGGAAGCTAGACTGTAGGCTAAGACCGTGACCAATGACCAAGTTGTCGTTGTGCTGGTTAGAATCAGTTCTGCTATAGAGGACAATAGGCTGACTTTCACTGAGGCTCTGGCTAGCCTGTGTTCAAATGTCCACAGTAGCATACTACTTACAATGCCCAATACATTGCTTCAAACTGAGTGAGCTTGAGCTCCACTGCAGTGATCCATATGATTGGCCAATTAGATGCAGGCTATTTAGCCTAGATTTATTTAGATTTAATGTAGACAATTTAGCCTAATATCTCACATGGATATTGTTCACAATAGCAGGTTATAAAATAAATACCTGTTATGATGGTATGGATATAGGAGGAGAGACGTGGTATGATGGTATGGATATAGGAGGAGAGACGTGGTATGGATATAGGAGGAGAGACGTGGTATGATGGTATGGATATAGGAAGAGAGACGTGGTATGATGGTATGGATATAGGAAGAGAGACGTGGTATGATGGTATGGATATAGGAAGAGAGACGTGGTATGATGGTATGGATATAGGAAGAGAGACGTGGTATGATGGTATGGATATAGGAAGAGAGACGTGGTATGATGGTATGGATATAGGAAGAGAGACACGGTATGGTTTTTCCACTCTGAAGGGTTTCCTCTGATTTCTATCCATTCATACTAATGTACTACTAAGAATGCATGCCCAGTACTGCACATTGCTTCATACTACGTAGTACGTACTACTAAGAATGCATGCCCAGTACTGCACATTGCTTCATACTACGTAGTACGTACTACTAAGAATGCATGTCCAGTACTGCACATTGCTTCATACTACGTAGTACGTACTACTAAGAATGCATGTCCAGTACTGCACATTGCTTCATACTACGTAGTACGTACTACTAAGAATGCATGTCCAGTACTGCACATTGCTTCATACTACGTAGTACGTACTACTAAGAATGCATGTCCAGTACTGCACATTGCTTCATACTACGTAGTACGTACTACTAAGAATGCATGTCCAGTACTGCACATTGCTTCATACTACGTAGTACGTACTACTAAGAATGCATGTCCAGTACTGCACATTGTTTCATACTACGTAGTACGTACTAGAGGTCGACCGATTAATCGGAATGGCCGATTAATTAGGGCCGATTTCAAGTTTTCACAACAATTGGAAATCGGTATTTTGGGGCGCCGATTATGTTATTTTTATTTTTACACCTTTATTTAATCTTTATTTAACTAGGCAAGTCAGTTAAGAACACGTTCTTATTTTCAATGACGGCCTAGGAACGGTGGGTTAACTGCCTCGTTCAGGGGCAGAAAGACAGATTTTCACCTTGTCAGCTCGGGGGATTCAATCTTGCAACCTTACAGTTAACTTGTCCAACGCAATAACGACCTGCCTCTCTCTAGTTGCACTCCACAAGGAGACTGACTGCCTGTTACGCGAATGCAGCAAGCCATGGTAAGTTGCTAGCTAGCATTAAATGTATCTTATAAAAAACAATCAATCATAATCACTAGTTAACTACACATGGTTGATGATATTACTAGATATTATCTAGCGTGTCCTGTGTTGCATATAATCTGACTGAGCATACAAGCATACAAGTATCTAAGTATCTGACTGAGCGGTGGTAGGCAGAAGCAGGCGCGTAAACATTCATTCAAACAGCACTTTCGTGTGTTTTGCCAGCAGCTCTTCGTTGTGCGTCAAGCATTGCGCTGTTTATGACTTCAAGCCTATCAACTCCCGAGATGAAGCTGGTGTGACCGAAGTGAAATGGCTGGCTAGTTAGCGCGCGCTAATAGCATTTCAAACATTTCACTCGCTCTGAGCCTTGGGGTGGTTGTTTCCCTTGCTCTGCATGGGAAACACTGCTTCAATGTGGTGGCTGTTGTCGTTGTGTTGCTGGTTCGAGCCCAGGGAGGAGCGAGGAGAGGGACGGAAGCTATACTGTTACACTGGCAATACTAAAGTGCCTATAAGAACATCCAATAGTCAAAGGTTAATGAAATACAAAGACGGAAATGGTATAGAGGGAAATAGGAATATTGAAGACTCATGTTAAAAGGAACCACCAGCTTTCATATGTTCTCATGTTCTGAGCAAGGAACTGAAACGTTAGCTTTCTTACATGGCACATATTGCACTTTTACGTTCTTCTCCAACACTTTGTTTTTGCATTATTTAAACCAAATTGAACATGTTTCATTATCTACTTGAGGCTAAATTGATTTTATTGATGTATTATATTAAGTTAAAATAAGTGTTAATTCAGTATTGTTGTAATTGTCATTGTTACAAATACATATATTTTTTAAATCGGCCGATTAATCGTTATCGGCTTTTTTTGGTCCTCCAATAATCGGTATCGGCGTTGAAAAATCATAACCGGTCGACCTCTAGTACGTACTACTAAGAATGCATGCCCAGTACTGCACATTGCTTCATACTAAGTAGTACGCTAGTGAATGGTGCTCTTGGGTTGTTGTCATGGTGGAATTCAGTTCCTCTGTCGATGGGGAAATAGGCTCACTTTCACTATCACTCACTCCGTTTCTTTTCCCCCTCTGAAATGATTGTTTCCCCTGTCTGTTTCTATCCCTCTTCAGGTAGAAGAATCCCTCAATGACATGGACTTCCAGCTCTCTCTGGAGTTATACTTCACAGATGGAGACTTCTCGTACGTTTCATCATGGCCGAACACTGTGCTTCTTATGCTCTTACCAAACCTGTGTTCAAACACCATTTGAAGTCTTAGATACTGTACTTCTAGTGTTTTCTTTAGCCTGCCCAGACAGCCAGATGGATGGGGGTGGCAGGTTTGCAACTAATACACCAGGCAAACTCATTCAACCCCAGATAAAGTTTTTTAAATTCTTCATGTAGTATTTTAACCCAGATCTGGCTATTCTTAGATGAAGATTGTGTTTTTGGATCTCTGCTATGGTGTCCTTAATAAACCCGTCTGCCGGCACTTTTTAGACCCGTCTGATGGGGTCTGTTTATACCAAGGGAGTGTGCAGCAGTGCATTTCAAGTCAAATATTTCCCAATACTTTAGATGGAAACATTGCGCACAGTTTTTTATATTCTTTATGCATCTATATGAATACATTTTTCTATTGTATGATTTGAGTTTCTCCAGCAGATACGTTCTTTTCCACTAGGCCCGAGGAGCTCAGCTCCCTGCAGAACATCAGCAGTCGTTCGCTCCGCTTGCACTTTAGCCTGAACCGAGGCATCCACCAACACATCAATATCATGTTCGACTACTTCCACCTGTCTGTCGTCTCTATGGCCGTCCACGCATCCCTGGTTGCCCTGCACCAACCCCTCATCAGGTAACACCCCCCCACTGTATAGGGAATAGGGTGTGACTTCGGACTGACTTGGATATATCATCACGTTCATAAATAAGCATAAGTCTCTCTGGATAAGAGCGTCTGCTAAATGACTAAGATGTAAATCTACACTATATTTATCCAGTTTCCAGTTTAGACTTTGTCTTCAGAGCAGTATAACTGAAAGGTGTTGACCAGTAAGGCCTGATTCCTTAATGGCTGTTGTCTGTTGTAGTTTCCCCCGGCTAGTGAAGAGTACATGGCTGAATCGCACCGCCCCCCAGCAGAGTAAAGACTCTGTCATCCCGGCCCTGGAGAATGTGGTGTTTGGAACCAGCTATGTCAAACAGCTGTCTGCTGATGTAAGTATAGATTAGGCCTCAGGGCTGTCTTCCTCTAAAAAAAAAATTCTCGTCTGAGTTGTCTGTTCTAAAACATGTATTTTTCCATATATTGACACACCCTATAACATCAGCTATATGTACTGAGCTTGTCTGATGCTTTAAGGGCACTGTGATTGAATAATTAAGACGCACAAATGACTCAAGACGGAGCCAGAGATCAACATAACCAAAATAAAAATACATTTTCCCCACCCTCCTCCTCCTCCTCCTGCTATGACGTTTCCACTGGATCAGACCAAGACCATGTTTCCCTTTTATCAATGGGAGAAAGATGGAAAGATTTTTCAAATGCATTGAGGAACTATTGTCATTCTCAATGGATGTAAAAATATACTTTGTTCACCTGCCGTTTGAGGTAAAGAAGTAAACACTTTGAGAAGATCCACAGCTCATTAGTGGTGATGAGTTAAGACAATCACAGATACTATCAGACTTCCCCAAATAGGCACATTTCTACATTTGCACACAGGCCAGGTAGCCTAGGTCTACATCTATGGATAATCAGGTGCACGTCCTTAAACAATATTAACAGGAGCGCTCCAAACATAATACAATGAATAAATGGACCAAACTCTTAAATGGAATGAAATAACCCAAAACGTGTCTCTCACGAGTGTAGCACAGGTTGTGAGCTCTGCAAACAACGTGTTCACTCTGACATGGAGAATGGTAATTACAAACCAATTAGTCCTCAACCTCCAGATAAATCAGTCATCTCTCACTAATGGCTTCTAGTAGCTCTTCTTCTTCCCTGACTGTAGGCCAAATAATAATATGTTGAATCCATTAACAGAAATGACCGGAACAAAACAAACATAGATAGATGAGAATGAAAGGTACTACTGGTGTTATGTGTCGTGGTGAATTGATAGAATTTAACAATCGAAGGGCAAACCATTCACGCAGTTAATATGAAACAATGAATTGGCCGGAGAAGATGCATTCTGGAGAGAGATGAGTCTTGTGCATCTAAGCCACACTTACCTTCTTAACTTCAACATTTTAAATGATACCCAAAGCATTATCTTCACACATACTGTATTGTAGGCCTAAGGAATACTCTCATACTCTTTAGACATTTATTGAAAGACCAATGCAATTTCACTTATTTTCTCCATTCTATCAAATTGCTTGAGGTACCAAAGCAAACACCCTCTCGGCTGATGCCTGTCTTAGTGATGGACTGTGCCATCCCCACTGCCTCCACAACGGATTAGTCCACTGAGACAGGCAGGAATCAGACACCCTCTCAACTGATGCCTGTCTTAGTGATGGACTGTGCCATCCCCGCTGCCTCCACAACGGATTAGTCCACTGAGACAGGCAGGAATCAGACACCCTCTCAACTGATGCCTGTCTTAGTGATGGACTGTGCCATCCCCACTGCCTCCACAACGGATTAGTCCACTGAGACAGGCAGGAATCAGACACCCTCTCAACTGATGCCTGTCTTAGTGATGGACTGTGCCATCCCCGCTGCCTCCACAACGGATTGGTCCACTGAGACAGGCAGGAATCAGACACCCTCTCAACTGATGCCTGTCTTAGTGATGGACTGTGCCATCCCCGCTGCCTCCACAACGGATTAGTCCACTGAGACAGGCAGGAATCAGACACCCTCTCAACTGATGCCTGTCTTAGTGATGGACTGTGCCATCCCCGCTGCCTCCACAACGGATTAGTCCACTGAGACAGGCAGGAATCAGACACCCTCTCAACTGAAGCCTGTCTTAGTGATGGACTGTGCCATCCCCACTGCCTCCACAACGGATTAGTCCACTGAGACAGGCAGGAATCAGACAGCTGTCTCGTGTGCCATGACAATATATCTAGATCTAAAGAAATCGACCAGCAGCATATCAACCAAATAACCGACCCGTCTAGTACACCTTCATCCAGAAATCCTGTTGGAGGATTCACAGATTTCATACTTATTCCCCTCCTAATTCCGGGAATCTTCCAACCGTGATGTCCGAAAGTTATCTGTATTTTGTGACCCTTATTCTGCTAGTAATGACTTCTATAGGAACGAGTGTTATGCTGCTAGTAATGACTTCTATAGGAACGAGTGTTATGCTGCTGTTAATGACTTCTATAGGAACGAGTGTTCTGCTGCTAGTAATGACTTCTATAGGAACGAGTGTTCTGCTGCTAGTAATGACTTTTACAAGAATGAGTGTTCTGCTGTCAGGGACAAGCTGCTAGTAATGACTTCTATAAGAATGAGTGTTCTGCTGCTAGTAATGACTTCTATAAGAATGAGTGTTCCGCTGTCAGGGACAAGCTGCTAGTAATGACTTCTATAAGAACGAGTGTTCTGCTGACAGGGACAAGCTGCTAGTAATGACTTCTATAAGAATGAGTGTTCTGCTGACAGGGACAAGCTGCTAGTAATGACTTCTATAAGAATGAGTGTTCTGCTGTCAGGGACAAGCTGCTAGTAATGACTTCTATAAGAATGAGTGTTCTGCTGCTAGTAATGACTTCTATAAGAATGAGTGTTCTGCTGCTAGTAATGACTTCTATAAGAATGAGAGTTCTGCTGCTAGTAATGACTTCTATAAGAATGAGTGTTCTGCTGCCAGGGACAAGCTGCTAGTAATGACTTCTATAAGAATGAGTGTTCTGCTGCTAGTAATGACTTCTATAAGAATGAGTGTTCTGCTGCTAGTAATGACTTCTATAAGAATGCGTGTTCTGCTGCCAGGGACAAGCTGTACTTCATAAAGACTGTAAGGTACAGGGCAGAAGGAAAACAAGTTGTGGTAGGAGAGGTTATTGACCGATGAGATGGGGAAGAAGAAGCTCTACTAGAAACCATTAGGGAGAGATGTTGGATTTAGCTGGAGGTCTAAGAGTAACTGGTTTGTAATAACACCGACATGGAGAAGGGGAGCTAATAGCTAGCCCCCCCCCCCCCCCCCCCCCACACACACACACACACACACACACACACACACACACACACACACACACAGGGTTGATGCCTGAATGCAACATGTTCAATGAAGTGGAATGCTAGAGACAATGCTCAGTCCCCTTGTCACTCTAAGATACATGCAGCAAGACCTAATGGGGCAGCTCAGAACACACACACACACACAGACACACAGAGAGAGAGAGAGAGAGCTCAGAAAGCAGTGCAATGAGGAATCCATTATCTTCACTGTGACCTTGTCTTGACTGTGTGTGTGTGTCACAGCATCTGTGACTTGTTATAGCCTGTTATGACCTGTTATTAACACCCTGTGTGTCTCCCTCCCTTCAGGGCAGAACATTCCTGGTGTCAGACCAATGTTTGCAGCATGCATTCAGTCTTCACCACAGTCTCTGTGCCAGCCTACTGCTGGCCTACCAGGGCCTGTTTGGTTACTTCACCTCCGTCAGCAAGGACCTGCCCTCCTCACACCGCATGGAGCTAGGTAGACCTACACTACACCATGGTAACACTAGAAACAGTCAGTCACACACCCATCACATTGCCAGGTGGCTGCATGGAGAAAAACAGTGTCAACTGAAATGGAAAGAATCTCCAGGATGTTGATGCTCCACAGATGTAATGGATATGTGGCGCTGACAGACTGGGTCATTCCCCCATAGTCCATTTATTACCTCAGTTTTGGCGTTGACATTACAACACTGGACCTGCAGCTTGATTTGACTGCAGGGTTTGAGTTGAAGAATTAGATTTAGAGAGCCCTGATACCCAGTGAGAGAATTACAGGACATTCAACTGTGTATTACACCTCAACATGATCCAGAAACACACACCTCTAGCCTGCTGCCAGACTTTACTGTTAGAACACTCTTGTTTAATGTTGTGCTCTTCTCTCTCTTGCTTTTTCCATTGTCTGTATCTAGAATGAGTATGATGTATTGTACATTTGTCTTCATCAACTGGCTGTGTTTATCATAGTATTTGCATGTCATCATTTGCTCCCTGCCTCCTACAAAAATAATTCCTTTCAGCCGTTCTAGAAGGAAGTTGATGGTAGTAGTTGACTTGCTCACCCTTGGAGTCACAACATCAACTCTCCTCCCTACAACTAGCTGTGGTCTGGTGCTTCACAGACTGTTAGTCACAGTCACAACATCAACTCTCTTCCCTACAACTAGCTGTGGTCTGGTGCTTCACAGACTGTTAGTCACAGTCACAACATCAACTCTCCTCCCTACAACTCTCCTCCCTACACAGTCACAACATCAACTCTCCTCCCTACAACTAGCTGTGGTCTGGTGCTTCACAGACTGTTAGTCACAGTCACAACATTAACTCTCCTCCCTACAACTAGCTGTGGTCTGGTGCTTCACAGACTGTTAGTCACAGTCACAACATCAACTCTCTTCCCTACAACTAGCTGTGGTCTGGTGCTTCACAGACTGTTAGTCACAGTCACAACATCAACTCTCCTCCCTACAACTAGCTGTGGTCTGGTGCTTCACAGACTGTTAGTCACAGTCACAACATTAACTCTCCTCCCTACAACTAGCTGTGGTCTGGTGCTTCACAGACTGTTAGTCACAGTCACAACATCAACTCTCCTCCCTACAACTAGCTGTGGTCTGGTGCTTCACAGACTGTTAGTCACAGTCACAACAAATGTTTCATCCTGAACATGATCAAGTACTTATTAATCCATTCTAACCTTAGAGGGCATAGTAACAACAACAGCAAGGTTAAACATGCCCTTATATATGTGCCAATCACTCCTACTAGCCAAGCCCAGCATGCAAGTCCTTTATGAGAGAGTACTCAGAAGACCCTTCCCTCCAGACCAAAGGCACGTCTTTATAGGTATGTCCCCCCTACCTGAACCCTACATGTCCCTTCCCTCTACCCTCAGTTCAACCTGCTTCTTCATATCTTTTCTTTTCCCGTTTGGTTTCTTTGCTTTCTCCTCTTTTGGTTCCTTTTTCCCCACACACCTGGTAATCTTTCTGTGTGCTTCAATGCCTCAGTCTTTCAGTCACTATAACTCCTAGAGGCCTGTCATAGTCCTCTGTCTGTCATTTATTCACACACTTCCTTCTCCCCACAGGTGGGCCTTCTTCTTCTTGTCCTTTTCTGTCACAGTCATATCTCTGGGGCCAGGTCTCTCTCTCTCTGGCTCTCTTCTTCTTGTCCTTTTCTGTCAGTCATATCTCTGGGGGCCAGGTCTCTCTCTCTCTGGCTCTCTCTCTCTCTCTGGCTCTCTTCTTCTTGTCCTTTTCTGTCACAGTCATATCTCTGGGGGCCAGGTCTCTCTCTCTCTCCTTCTAGTCCTTTTCTGTCACAGTCATATCTCTGGGGGCCAGGTCTCTCTCTCTCTGGGTCCTTTTCTGTCACAGTCATATCTCTGGGGGCCAGGTCTCTCTCTCTCTCCTTCTTCATCTAGTCCTTTTCTGTCACAGTCATATCTCTGGGGGCCAGGTCTCTCTCTCTCTGGCTCTCTTCTTCTTCTTGTCTTTTTCTGTCACAGTCATATCTCTGGGGGCCAGGTCTCTCTCTCTCTGGCTCTCTTCTTCTTGTCTTTTTCTGTCACAGTCATATCTCTGGGGGCCAGGTCTCTCTCTCTCTGGCTCTCTTCTTCTTGTCTTTTTCTGTCACAGTCATATCTCTGGGGGCCAGGTCTTTCTTTCTCTCTCTCTCTCTCTCTCTCTGGCTCTCTGTCTCTCTCTCTCTCTGGCTCTCTTCTATCTTCTTAGTCCTTTTCTGCCACAGTCATATCTCTCGGGCCAGGTCTCTCTCTCTCTCTCTCTCTCTCTCTCTCTCTCTCTCTGGCTCTCTGGCTCTCTTGCTCTCTTCTATCTTCTAGTCCTTTTCTGCCACAGTCATATCTCTGGGGGCCAGGTCTCTCTCTCTCTCTCTCTGGCTCTCTTCTTGTCTTCTCTTCATCCATCTGATTGGCTCTTATGTCTAATGATACCGTTGATTTTCCAGCCTGTCTGTCAGACTTGACAGATCTGTATATGATTGTGGAATTGACAACAAAAAAGGACCTCTTTTAATGCTCTTTGTTTTGTTCTCCAGAGGAACTAGACGTTGAGAACCGTCTCACTGAGCTCTGTGATCAAGTCAAGGTACGATATTAGTTTCTGCCATCAGCTCACTGTCTGAGCCCTTTTCATAGTCAAGTCGATAGGTCTACTTAGTGGACTAATCACTTCCAGCACTATGGCAGGTCTCCCTGACCCAGATTAAAGTCCTGGACTTAAACTCCTGGACAAAGTTCTTCATTGAGTGTGATTGGATTTGAAATCAAATAGAGATGAGCTGACCTCAAGGAAACATGGAAGAATTGGAACAGGGCCTGTGTTTGTGTTTTAGCTTGTCTTTGTGGCGCCCCCTGGTGTCTATACTGGGCTAATCCATGTCCCCCTCTCTCCAACAGCAGAGAGCGGAGAGCCCGGACGAGCTGGCAGAGCTGGTCAATATGAACCTGGCCCAGCTGTGTTCCCTCCTCATGGCCCTGTGGGGTCAGTTCCTGGAGGTGGTCTCACTGCAGGAGAATGTTGCTGCCCTGCTGGCTGTGGAACATCACACACTCAGAGTGAGTAGATTAGCAGCACCTAGCACCTCACTAACCCTGCTGACCATGGTGCACCTCACTAACCCTGCTGACTGTAATGCACCTCACTAACCCTGCTGACTGTAATGCACCTCACTAACCCTGCTGACTGTAATGCACCTCACTAACCCTGCTGACTGTAATGCACCTCACTAACCTTGCTGACCGTGGAGCACCTCACTAACCCTGCTGACCATGGTGCACCTCACTAACCCTGCTGACCATGGTGCACCTCACTAACCCTGCTGACTGTGGAGCACCTCACTAACCCTGCTGACCATGGTGCACCTCACTAACCCTGCTGACCGTGGAGCACCTCACTAACCCTGCTGACCATGGTGCACCTCACTAACCCTG
This sequence comes from Oncorhynchus clarkii lewisi, assembly GCF_045791955.1. NCBI lineage: Eukaryota > Metazoa > Chordata > Actinopteri > Salmoniformes > Salmonidae > Oncorhynchus > Oncorhynchus clarkii. The sequence goes on along the minus strand of NC_092147.1, from coordinate 83,422,668 downwards.
CTGACCATGGTGCACCTCACTAACCCTGCTGACCATGGTGCACCTCACTAACCCTGCTGACCATGGTGCACCTCACTAACCCTGCTGACTGTGGAGCACCTCACTAACCGTGGAGCACCTCACTAACCCTGCTGACCGTGGAGCACCTCACTAACCCTGCTGACCATGGTGCACCTCACTAACCCTGCTGACCATGGTGCACCTCACTAACCCTGCTGACTGTGGAGCACCTCACTAACCCTGCTGACCATGGCGCACCTCACTAACCCTGCTGACCGTGGAGCACCTCACTAACCCTGCTGACCGTGGAGCACCTCACTAACCCTGCTGACCGTGGAGCACCTCACTAACCCTGCTGACCATGGTGCACCTCACTAACCCTGCTGACCGTGGAGCACCTCACTAACCCTGCTGACCATAGAGCACCTCACTAACCCTGCTGACCATGGTGCACCTCACTAACCCTGCTGACTGTGGTGCACCTCACTAACCCTGCTGACTGTGGTGCACCTCACTAACCCTGCTGACTGTGGAGCACCTCACTAACCCTGCTGACCGTGGAGCACCTCACTAACCCTGCTGACCATGGTGCACCTCACTAACCCTGCTGACCATGGTGCACCTCACTAACCCTGCTGACCGTGGAGCACCTCACTAACCCTGCTGACCGTGGAGCACCTCACTAACCCTGCTGACCATGGTGCACCTCACTAACCCTGCTGACCATGGTGCACCTCACTAACCCTGCTGACCATGGTGCACCTCACTAACCCTGCTGACCGTGGAGCACCTCACTAACCTTGCTGACCGTGGAGCACCTCACTAACCCTGCTGACCGTGGAGCACCTCACTAACCCTGCTGACCATGGAGCACCTCACTAACCCTGCTGACCGTGGAGCACCTCACTAACCCTGCTGACCATGGTGCACCTCACTAACCCTGCTGACCGTGGAGCACCTCACTAACCCTGCTGACTGTGGAGCACCTCACTAACCCTGCTGACCATGGTGCACCTCACTAACCCTGCTGACCGTGGAGCACCTCACTAACCCTGCTGACTGTGGAGCACCTCACTAACCCTGCTGACCATAGAGCACCTCACTAACCCTGCTGACTGTGGTGCACCTCACTAACCCTGCTGACTGTGGTGCACCTCACTAACCCTGCTGACCGTGGAACACCTCACTAACCCTGCTGACCATGGTGCACCTCACTAACCCTGCTGACCGTGGAGCACCTCACTAACCCTGCTGACTGTGGTGCACCTCACTAACCCTGCTGACCGTGGAACACCTCACTAACCCTGCTGACCATGGTGCACCTCACTAACCCTGCTGACCGTGGAGCACCTCACTAACCCTGCTGACCGTGGAGCACCTCACTAACCCTGCTGACCGTGGAGCACCTCACTAACCCTGCTGACCGTGGAGCACCTCACTAACCCTGCTGACCATGGTGCACCTCACTAACCCTGCTGACCGTGGAGCACCTCACTAACCCTGCTGACCATAGAGCACCTCACTAACCCTGCTGACTGTGGTGCACCTCACTAACCCTGCTGACTGTGGTGCACCTCACTAACCCTGCTGACCGTGGAGCACCTCACTAACCCTGCTGACCGTGGTGCACCTCACTAACCCTGCTGACCGTGGAGCACCTCACTAACCCTGCTGACCATGGTGCACCTCACTAACCCTGCTGACCGTGGAGCACCTCACTAACCCTGCTGACCGTGGAGCACCTCACTAACCCTGCTGACCGTGGAGCACCTCACTAACCCTGCTGACCGTGGAGCACCTCACTAACCCTGCTGACCGTGGAGCACCTCACTAACCCTGCTGACCGTGGAGCACCTCCCTAACCTTGCTGACCGTGGAGCACCTCACTAACCCTGCTGACCGTGGAGCACCTCACTAACCCTGCTGACCATGGAGCACCTCACTAACCCTGCTGACCGTGGAGCACCTCACTAACCCTGCTGACCATGGTGCACCTCACTAACCCTGCTGACCGTGGAGCACCTCACTAACCCTGCTGACTGTGGAGCACCTCACTAACCCTGCTGACCATGGTGCACCTCACTAACCCTGCTGACCGTGGAGCACCTCACTAACCCTGCTGACTGTGGAGCACCTCACTAACCCTGCTGACCATAGAGCACCTCACTAACCCTGCTGACTGTGGTGCACCTCACTAACCCTGCTGACTGTGGTGCACCTCACTAACCCTGCTGACCGTGGAACACCTCACTAACCCTGCTGACCATGGTGCACCTCACTAACCCTGCTGACCGTGGAGCACCTCACTAACCCTGCTGACTGTGGTGCACCTCACTAACCCTGCTGACCGTGGAACACCTCACTAACCCTGCTGACCATGGTGCACCTCACTAACCCTGCTGACCGTGGAGCACCTCACTAACCCTGCTGACCGTGGAGCACCTCACTAACCCTGCTGACCGTGGAGCACCTCACTAACCCTGCTGACCGTGGAGCACCTCACTAACCCTGCTGACCATGGTGCACCTCACTAACCCTGCTGACCGTGGAGCACCTAACTAACCCTGCTGACTGTGGAGCACCTCACTAACCCTGCTGACCATAGAGCACCTCACTAACCCTGCTGACCGTGGAGCACCTCACTAACCCTGCTGACCATGGAGCACCTCACTAACCCTGCTGACCGTGGAGCACCTCACTAACCCTGCTGACCATGGTGCACCTCACTAACCCTGCTGACCGTGGAGCACCTCACTAACCCTGCTGACTGTGGAGCACCTCACTAACCCTGCTGACCATGGTGCACCTCACTAACCCTGCTGACCGTGGAGCACCTCACTAACCCTGCTGACTGTGGTGCACCTCACTAACCCTGCTGACCGTGGAACACCTCACTAACCCTGCTGACCATGGTGCACCTCACTAACCCTGCTGACCGTGGAGCACCTCACTAACCCTGCTGACCGTGGAGCACCTCACTAACCCTGCTGACCGTGGAGCACCTCACTAACCCTGCTGACAGTGGAGCACCTCACTAACCCTGCTGACCATGGTGCACCTCACTAACCCTGCTGACCGTGGAGCACCTAACTAACCCTGCTGACTGTGGAGCACCTCACTAACCCTGCTGACCATAGAGCACCTCACTAACCCTGCTGACTGTGGTGCACCTCACTAACCCTGCTGACTGTGGTGCACCTCACTAACCCTGCTGACCGTGGAGCACCTCACTAACCCTGCTGACCGTGGTGCACCTCACTAACCCTGCTGACCGTGGAGCACCTCACTAACCCTGCTGACCATGGTGCACCTCACTAACCCTGCTGACCGTGGAGCACCTCACTAACCCTGCTGACCGTGGAGCACCTCACTAACCCTGCTGACCGTGGAGCACCTCACTAACCCTGCTGACCGTGGAGCACCTCACTAACCCTGCTGACCGTGGAGCACCTCACTAACCTTGCTGACCGTGGAGCACCTCACTAACCCTGCTGACCGTGGAGCACCTCACTAACCCTGCTGACCATGGAGCACCTCACTAACCCTGCTGACCGTGGAGCACCTCACTAACCCTGCTGACCATGGTGCACCTCACTAACCCTGCTGACCGTGGAGCACCTCACTAACCCTGCTGACTGTGGAGCACCTCACTAACCCTGCTGACCATGGTGCACCTCACTAACCCTGCTGACCGTGGAGCACCTCACTAACCCTGCTGACTGTGGAGCACCTCACTAACCCTGCTGACCATAGAGCACCTCACTAACCCTGCTGACTGTGGTGCACCTCACTAACCCTGCTGACTGTGGTGCACCTCACTAACCCTGCTGACCGTGGAACACCTCACTAACCCTGCTGACCATGGTGCACCTCACTAACCCTGCTGACCGTGGAGCACCTCACTAACCCTGCTGACTGTGGTGCACCTCACTAACCCTGCTGACCGTGGAACACCTCACTAACCCTGCTGACCATGGTGCACCTCACTAACCCTGCTGACCGTGGAGCACCTCACTAACCCTGCTGACCGTGGAGCACCTCACTAACCCTGCTGACCGTGGAGCACCTCACTAACCCTGCTGACCGTGGAGCACCTCACTAACCCTGCTGACCGTGGAGCACCTCACTAACCCTGCTGACCATGGTGCACCTCACTAACCCTGCTGACCGTGGAGCACCTAACTAACCCTGCTGACTGTGGAGCACCTCACTAACCCTGCTGACCGTAGAGCACCTCACTAACCCTGCTGACTGTGGTGCACCTCACTAACCCTGCTGACTGTGGTGCACCTCACTAACCCTGCTGACCGTGGAGCACCTCACTAACCCTGCTGACCATGGTGCACCTCACTAACCCTGCTGACCGTGGAGCACCTCACTAACCCTGCTGACCGTGGAGCACCTCACTAACCCTGCTGACCGTGGAGCATCTCACTAACCCTGCTGACTGTGGTGCACCTCACTAACCCTGCTAACCGTGGAGCACCTCACTAACCCTGCTGACCGTGGAGCACCTCACTAACCGTGCTGACTGTGGTGCACCTCACTAACCCTGCTGACCATGGTGCACCTCACTAACCCTGCTGACTGTGAAGCATCTCACTAACCCTGCTGACCATGAAGCACCTCACTAACCCTGCTGACCGTGGAGCACCTCACTAACCCTGCTGACTGTGGAGCATCTCACTAACCCTGCTGACTGTGGTGCATCTCACTAACCGTGGAGCACCTCACTAACCCTGCTGACCGTGGAGCCCCTCACTAACCCTGCTGACCGTGGAGCACCTCACTAACCCTGCTGACCGTGGAGCACCTCACTAACCCTGCTGACCGTGGAGCACCTCACTAACCCTGCTGACCGTGGAGCACCTCACTAACCCTGCTGACCGTGGAGCACCTCACTAATCCTGCTGACCGTGGAGCACCTCACTAACCCTGCTGACCATGGGTCACCTCACTAACCCTGCTGACTGTAATGCACCTCACTAACCCTGCTGACTGTAATGCACCTCACTAACCCTGCTGACTGTAATGCACCTCACTAACCCTGCTGACCGTGGAGCACCTCACTAACCCTGCTGACCGTGGAGCACCTCACTAACCCTGCTGACCGTGGAGCACCTCACTAACCCTGCTGACCGTGGAGCACCTCACTAACCCTGCTGACCGTGGAGCACCTCACTAACCCTGCTGACCGTGGAGCACCTCACTAACCCTGCTGACCGTGGAGCACCTCACTAACCCTGCTGACCGTGGAGCACCTCACTAACCCTGCTGACCATGGGTCACCTCACTAACCCTGCTGAGTGTAATGCACCTCACTAACCCTGCTGACTGTAATGCACCTCACTAACCCTGCTGACTGTAATGCACCTCACTAACCCTGCTGACCGTGGAGCATCTCACTAACCCTGCTGACCGTGGTGCACCTCACTAACCCTGCTGACCGTGGAGCACCTCACTAACCCTGCTGACCATGGTGCACCTCACTAACCCTGCTGACCGTAATGCACCTCACTAACCCTGCTGACTGTGGAGCACCTCACTAACCCTGCTTACCGTGGAGCACCTCACTAACCCTGCTGACTGTGGAGCACCTCACTAACCCTGCTGACCGTAATGCACCTCACTAACCCTGCTGACTGTGGAGCACCTCACTAACCCTGCTGACCGTGGAGCACCTCACTAACCCTGCTGACCATGGAGCACCTCACTAACCCTGCTGACCGTAATGCACCTCACTAACCCTGCTGACAGTGGAGCACCTCACTAACCCTGCTTACCGTGGAGCACCTCACTAACCCTGCTGACCGTGGAGCACCTCACTAACCCTGCTGACCGTGGAGCACCTCACTAATCCTGCTGACCGTGGAGCACCTCACTAACCGTGGAGCACCTCACTAACCCTGCTGACCATGGAGCACCTCACTAACCCTGCTAACTGTAATGCACCTCACTAACCCTGCTGACCATGGTGCACCTCACTAACCCTGCTGACCGTGGAGCACCTCACTAACCGTGGAGCACCTCACTAACCCTGCTGACCGTGGAGCACCTCACTAACCGTGGAGCACCTCACTAACCCTGCTGACCATGGTGCACCTCACTAACCCTGCTGACCATGGAGCACCTCACTAACCCTGCTGACCATGGTGCACCTCACTAACCCTGCTGACCATGGAGCACCTCACTAACCCTGCTGACCGTGGAGCACCTCACTAACCCTGCTGACCGTGGAGCACCTCACTAACCCTGCTGACCATGGAGCACCTCACTAACCCTGCTGACCATGGGTCACCTCACTAACCCTGCTGACCGTGGAGCACCTCACTAACCCTGCTGACTGTGGAGCATCTCACTAACCCTGCTGACTGTGGTGCACCTCACTAACCCTGCTGACTGACCTGTGGTGCACCTCACTAACCCTGCTGACCGTGGAGCACCTCACTAACCCTGCTGACCGTGGAGCACCTCACTAACCCTGCTGACCGTGGAGCACCTCACTAACCCTGCTGACCGTGGAGCATCTCACTAACCCTGCTGACTGCACCTCACTAACCCTGCTGGTGGAGCACCTCACTAACCCTGCTGACCGTGGAGCACCTCACTAACCCTGCTGACTGTGGAGCATCTCACTAACCCTGCTGACCGTGGAGCACCTCACTAACCCTGCTGACCATGGGTCACCTCACTAACCCTGCTGACCGTGGAGCACCTCACTAACCCTGCTGACTGTGGAGCATCTCACTAACCCTGCTGACTGTGGTGCACCTCACTAACCGTGGAGCACCTCACTAACCCTGCTGACCGTGGAGCACCTCACTAACCCTGCTGACCGTGGAGCACCTCACTAACCCTGCTGACCGTGGAGCACCTCACTAACCCTGCTGACCGTAGAGCACCTCACTAACCCTGCTGACCGTGGAGCACCTCACTAACCCTGCTGACCATGGGTCACCTCACTAACCCTGCTGACTGTAATGCACCTCACTAACCCTGCTGACTGTAATGCACCTCACTAACCCTGCTGACTGTAATGCACCTCACTAACCCTGCTGACCGTGGAGCACCTCACTAACCCTGCTGACCGTGGAGCACCTCACTAACCCTGCTGACCGTGGAGCACCTCACTAACCCTGCTGACCATGGTGCACCTCACTAACCCTGCTGACCATGGTGCACCTCACTAACCCTGCTGACCATGGTGCACCTCACTAACCCTGCTGACCATGGAGCACCTCACTAACCCTGCTGACCATGGTGCACCTCACTAACCCTGCTGACCATGGAGCACCTCACTAACCCTGCTGACCATGGTGCACCTCACTAACCCTGCTGACCATGGTGCACCTCACTAACCCTGCTGACCGTGGTGCACCTCACTAACCCTGCTGACCGTGGTGCACCTCACTAACCCTGCTGACCATGGTGCACCTCACTAACCCAGCTGACCATGGTGCACCTCACTAACCCTGCTGACCGTGGTGCACCTCACTAACCCTGCTGACCATGGAGCACCTCACTAACCGTGGTGCACCTCACTAACCCTGCTGACCGTGGTGCACCTCACTAACCCTGCTGACCATGGAGCACCTCACTAACCCTGCTGACCGTAATGCACCTCACTAACCGTGCTGACCATGGAGCACCTCACTAACCCTGCTGACCATGGTGCACCTCACTAACCCTGCTGACCATGGAGCACCTCACTAACCATGGAGCACCTCACTAACCCTGCTGACCGTGGTGCACCTCACTAACCCTGCTGACCATGGAGCACCTCACTAACCCTGGAGCACCTCACTAACGCTGCTGACCGTGGAGCACCTCACTAACCCTGCTGACCATGGTGCACCTCACTAACCCTGCTGACCATGGTGCACCTCACTAACCCTGCTGACCATGGTGCACCTCACTAACCCTGCTGGCTGTGGTGCACCTCACTAACCCTGCTGACCGTGGAGCACCTCACTCTGTTCATGTGTTCTCATTCTGGTCTCTTGCTCTCCATATTTCAGGTGCGGAGATTTGCAGAGGCCTTCTTTTGTCTGGAACACCCGAGACAAACGGCACTGGCCTATCAGGAACTACAGTAAGACAAATTACTAACGTGTGTGTGTGTATGTGTGTGTCCTGTCTTTGTTTTTATGATTAATTAACCACCAATTGACAATAACAGAAAATGAAGATTTGTGCTGTTTTGTTTTTCCCTCCTCACGTCTTCTCTCCCCTCCTCACGTCTTCTCTCCCCTCCTCACGTCTTCTCTCCCCTCACGTCTTCCCTCTCTCCCCTTTTCCCTCTCTCTCCCCTCCTCACGTCTTCTCGCTCTCTCTCCCCTCCTCACGTCTTCTCCTGCTCTCTCTCCCCTCCTCACGTCAGTGCTCACAGCCACCAGCAGATGACCACAGCCATCAAGAGTTCCTCCTACTTCCTGTCTCTACCACCACTTCCTGTTGCATGTGCCGACCTGGACGGGGACGTCAGCTCCCTGCCAATCATCTTTGAGGACAGATACCTGGACTCTATCACGGAAGGTCAGCGACGCAATAGAAATAGAATGAAATAGATTCTGTTTCTATATTTCTATGAGTAACATGACAGACCGTTAGAGAGACAGCTATTTAAAGCAGGGATGTGATCACTTCAATTTAGAAAAGTCAGGAAAGTAAATATTGTTTTCGGGCTAGGTTATGATATATGTATAGAGGGTTATGTCATATAAGCAGGAATTTGTGATTAATCAGGGAAAATCACATTCACGCTTGCACTTTAAAATATCATTCCTACAATCACAGTAACTTGTTCATTTAAGTGCCTTGAACATTTGAAGTGAGACTGGAAAGTGGCAACATGGAAGTGTTTCTTTGTCTTTCTCTATGAATATATTTGGTCTGTTGTGTATCGTCTCTATATTTTCTGTCTGTTGATTCAGTTTACTATGGCAACACCATTTCACCTCATGTAATTCTGGGTATATGTAAATCTACTTGGTGGATAAAGGTCATTGAGTTTTTCTCCGTACTCTGGTTTCCCTGCTTCAGATCGGGACGGGCCGTGGCTGGGCATACATAACCCCCGGAGTGGCTCCACGACCTCCGGTAACTCTAAGGCCTCATCCTCTTCCGCTGCAGCTGCCGCAGCATCCTTCCCCAGCCCCATCCTGGAGCCTCGGCCCCCAACCATGATGGACACAACCTGGCCCGATGACTGCCCAGACCTGCCCAAATCCAAAGGTGTGCTGTTGTTATTCATAGGAATAGTTACTATCATGATTACTACGCTAGACGTTCAGATGATAGTTACTACGCTAGACGTTCAGATGATAGTTACTACAGTACGCTAGACGTTCAGGTGATAGTTACTACAGTACGCTAGACGTTCAGATGATAGTTACTACGCTAGACGTTCAGATGATAGTTACTACAGTACGCTAGACGTTCAGATGATAGTTACTACGCTAGACGTTCAGATGATAGTTACTACGCTAGACGTTCAGATGATAGTTACTACAGTACGCTAGACGTTCAGGTGATAGTTACTACAGTACGCTAGACGTTCAGGAGATAGTTACTACGCTAAACGTTCAGATGATAGTTACTACAGTACGCTAGACGTTCAAATGATAGTTACTACAGTACGCTAGACGTTCAGGTGATAGTTACTACGCTAGACGTTCAGATGATAGTTACTACGCTAGACGTTCAGATGATAGTTACTACAGTACGCTAGACGTTCAGATGATAGTTACTACAGTACGCTAGACGTTCAGGTGATAGTTACTACAGTACGCTAGACGTTCAGGAGATAGTTACTACGCTAAACGTTCAGATGATAGTTACTACAGTACGCTAGACGTTCAAATGATAGTTACTACAGTACGCTAGACGTTCAGGTGATAGTTACTACTAGACGTTCAGGGGATAGTACAGTACGCTAGACGTTCAGATGATAGTTACTACAGTACGCTAGACGTTCAGGTGATAGTTACTACAGTACGCTAGACGTTCAGGTGATAGTTACTACAGTACGCTAGACGTTCAGGTGATAGTTACTACAGTACGTTAGACGTTCAGGTGATAGTTACTACAGTACGCTAGACGTTCAGATGATAGTTACTACAGTACGCTAGACGTTCAGGTGATAGTTACTACAGTACGCTAGACGTTCAGGTGATAGTTATTGTGTGTTCTGCCCCCAGTGAGTACTGTCTCAGTCTATATGTCTTGGTAAATGTGGCACTGACAAATCCTTGACAATACTTCATTGAATAGAGTGGTTACCATGATGTTTCATCAGTTCATCTGAAGCACGTTGGGTTTGTGATAAAACTCCTTAAATATAAAACACATGCTTTTTCTTTGTATTAAAGGCAAGTCGGTGAAACTGAAGAAGAACGCCAAGACGGAGAGGGAGAACGCCAAGAAGCTCATCAGACAGGGATCCAAGGACTCTGTGGTTCTGGTGGCTTATAAGAACCTGGGGAAGGCCGCTAACTCGGCTAACCCTTCACAGCTAACACATGGAGAAACTGACCATGACAGAGAGGCCCAGGGACAGGGAGAGGCTGGCCTGAAGCAGCAGAGGGAGGAGAGGGAGCAGGGGGAGAGGGATGCCTTGCTGGGGGTAACTGGGGGAGACTCCAACACTGACCTAAGGACTAGGATCTCCAAATATTTTCCTGAGCCTGGTGCTACCACCGCTGGACAGGCAAATGCTGTTCTTAATTTTGACTCTCTCCTTGAGGATGACGTCCTAGTAGCTAGTGGCGTGGCTAGTCAGAAAGGTTACTTCACAGCCTTAGTGAGCTTGGACACACAGAACAAGCCGGCCCAGGCTGGTCCTGGAGCTGTAGCCGGATTAGCCACCACAGATAATGACCAAGTAATTAACAAAAATGCTGCCGTTGACCACTGCAGCCAGCAGCTGCCCGATCACTACACGCCTGGTTCTACCGCCACTGGACTCAGGCACATCGAGGTCCAACCCAGTGACAAGGACCCGTACCAAGGAGACACAGTGACAGTTCTCCTGCCCTGTCGGACGGATGGGGATGGGACCTCCAAAAGAGATATCCCAGAAATCACCCAGACAGACCTGTGTATGTCCGACTCTAAACACCTTGCTATGAGAGACTGGAGTTCTGAGGTGTCTGACAGGCTTCGGGGTAGAGAGGTAATGACAGAGGTTAGTCAGAGGCCAGGCCTGGTGCTTCTACAGCAGGTGAAAGGTGATTGTATCAGGCTGCCACCAGACGGAGGTGCTGCTGTCCCCAGTGCCTCCTCCCGCCTCTCTGACTCTGGTATCGAGAGCGAGCCCAGTTCCTTCGCTATCCAGCTGGCTACCCAGGGTGGGGCCGTAGGGCTGGCTGGGGCCCCTGAGACTGAGTTGGGCCCCCAGCAGGCCGAACGGCCCCTACTCAGCCCTGCTCCCCGGCCCGTCCAGCCCACCTCTGTCCATAAGGGCAGCATGGTGACTGGAGAGGGCCTCAACCCGGAGAGCACAGTCAGCGCGGTGAGCGGCGTCCAGTCTTCCCTCACCTCCATCAACTCGCTGCCCTCAGATGACGAGGGGGAGGGGGGTACGTCTGTGTCCAGGGGCTCCAGCAGTGTAGGAGGAGGGGAGGCCGAGGGGCCACCAGGCCCAGGGGGAATGAGGAAGTCCAGTGTTCTGGTACAGGAGCAACAGAGCCTGGTGTTCTCTGGAGAACCACCACCATCTGTCCCAACACGCTGCTCTGTACCCAGCCAAACGCACCCCGACGCTGGGTTGGGCCTCAACACCACTGCTAGTGGGGGTTCTGCATCTCAATATCTGCCTCCTAGGACTTTTTCCTCAACCTCTGAGTCAACACTTAACACTGATCCCAGGTTGTTAACAGGTTCCTCTGATGGGGCTGTAGGGGGTCCAGGTGCCCCCCGTAGTGAGCCCCAGACAGCCTCCTACCCCTCCTCTAACTCCACCGCCAGCAGCAGTGACCTGGTCAAGAAGGGACTGGTAGAAAACTACTTTGGCTCGCGCTCCAGCACAGACGTCTCAGAGATCAGCCCTGTAGAGACGTCAGCTATCACCCTGGGGATACTGTCTGGAGCGGGGCCGGGGCCGCCTGTAGAGGAAGACGAGGAAGAGGACAACGAGATGATAGAGAACGGCTTCTACGAGGAAGGAGACGGCTTGGCGTTCGTGAACGGTGTCGTTGACGAGGAGGAGGAGGATGAAGGAGATGGAGGGGCAGTAGGAAGGAGTCTGTTGTTTGAACAGTTGGGACTGGACCATGTTCAGGAGCCCAGGGGTCTTCCTCCAGGCTATGGTGCCCCTGTCCGCTCCCCCCTGGCCCCTAGCTCAGTGGGCTCTTCCCAGGGGAGACTTCTAGTCCCTACCCCCTCCACCTCCCTCACCTCCAACAGCCTGCGCTGGTATGACAGCGCCCCCACACCACAGATGAAAGCGTGAGTCCACAGTCTAGTCACCTCATGTCCTACGGTCCACAGTCTAGTCACCTCATGTCCTACAGTCCACAGTCTAGTCACCTCATGTCCTACGGTCCACAGTCTAGTCACCTCATGTCCTACGGTCCACAGTTTAGTCACCTCATGTCCTACGGTCCACAGTCTAGTCACCTCATGTCCACAGTTCCATAATTTAATTTCTGCTTCTTTGATGGTTATGTCTTAAGCCGTAGCTAGGGAAATGTTGCTCCGTTAACTTTACTGTATTAGGTTGATTTGACAGGGACGATGCACCATTTGCACATTAATGTGGTTCTTTGTGGCTCAGTCTGTAGATAATGGCGCTTGCAACGCCAAGGGTCGTAGGTTCGATTCCTGTTGGGACCGCCCATATGTAGAATGTATGCATGCATGACTGTAAGTCCATTTGGATTAAAGCATTTGCTATATGGCATATACACTGAGTGTACAAAACATTAGGAACATCCTCTTAATATTGCATTGCACCCCCCCTTTTGTCTTCAGTTCTTCACACAAACCGGTGCACCTGGAACCTACTACCAGACCCTGTTCAGAGGCACTTCAATCTTTTGTCTTGCCCATTCACCCTCTGAATGACACACATACACAATCCATGTCTCAATTGTCTTAAGGCTTAAAAATCCTTCTTTAACCTCTTTCTTCCCCTTCGTCTACACTGATTGAAGTGGATTTAACAAGTGACATCAATAAGGGATCATAGCTTTCACCTGGATTCACCTGGTCAGTCTGTGACATGGAAAGAGCAGGTGTTCTTAATGTTTTGTACACTCAGTGTATATGCTCAGTGTACAGTAGTAGTATTATTATGATTATCATAATAGCTTATATTATTAATCAACATTACTGGCCAGGCAAATAATAAAAATGTCTTCCTTATCCTCGTGGTGTAGTTTTGTTGCGGCCAAAGAGGAGTTGAAGCAGCTGAGACTACCAGGGTTCCTGTACAGTGAGGTGGGAGACCTGGCCTCCAGTGTCCCTTACTTTAGCCTGGAGGAGGTTGACAACTGTGACGAGGGCATCCACCTCATCGTCTGTGTCCACGGCCTCGATGGTAACTACACTTTATCCATTTAGTCAGATAATCAACCCATCTTGTTGTCTGCTTCAGTTCTTTTGGCACAGGACATGTTGTGGTCTGATATATTGAAAACCGATCTGGGTTTAAATACTATTGAAATAATTTCAAATCCTTTACCTGGGCTTGATCAAGCTTGACTTGGCAATGGAACCAATAGGAAAGCCCCAGTAGTGGTGTTCCAGACAGGTTAATGCATCGCTCATAGTATTTGAAAGATTTCAAACGGTATTTGAACCCAGGTCTAATGTGAAATATCTTGGGTGTTCCTTCATTCTGTGTCTTCCAGGTAACAGTGCTGACCTGCGTCTGGTGAAGACCTACCTGGAGCTGGGCCTACCTGGAGCTAGGATAGACTTCCTCATGTCCGAACGCAACCAGGTAACTAACCATAGTGTACCACACCTGAACCAACCGACACTACCTCATTATGGGATACCTGAACCAACCGACACTACCTCATTATGAACCAACCGGTACACCTGTACACCTGAACCAACCGACACTACCTCATTATGGTACACCTGAACCAACCGACACTACCTCATTATGGTACACCTGAACCAACCGACACTACCTCATTATAGTACACCTGAACCAACCGACACTACCTCATTATGGTACACCTGAACCAACCGACACTACCTCATTATGGTACACCTGAACCAACCGACACTACCTCATTATGGTACACCTGAACCAACCGACACTACCTCATTATGGTACACCTAAACCAACCGACACTACCTCATCTGCCTCTTTACTTCACATTATTATGGGACGTTATGTATTTCAAGTACATTCGTACTTGAATGACAATCAACAATGGATGGTTAATAGGAATTTCTTCTAGTTTCGTCTCATGGGAGTGCAGTATTGTCACGGGAGTGCAGTTTCGTCTGTATCCTCTTATGCAAGTGCAGTAAACAATGCCTTGTCCTTGTCAGTCTGTAGAACTTTAGGTCTGAATTTTTGTTGTTTTCCCCACAGAATGACACGTTTGCTGACTTTGAGCAGATGACAGACCGGCTGTTGGATGAAATAGTTCAGTACATTCAGATCTACAACCTCACCGTCTCTAAGATCAGGTACATATGGGTTCTTCAGGTCTACAACCTCACCGTCTCTAAGATCAGGTACATATGGGTTCTTCAGGTCTACAACCTCACTGTCTCTAAGATCAGGTACATATGGGTTCTTCAGGTCTACAACCTCACCGTCTCTAAGATCAGGTACATATGGGTTCTTCAGGTCTACAACCTCACGGTCTCTTCTTTAATTGTCCTCCTACTATGGGTGCTATAGTCTGAAGTGTGTCCCTCTCCTCTTCTTCATCTGCGCTGATGGAAATAAGTAATAATGGGATGGGTAGAAGCAACATAGTGGATCTCTAGCACCCATGAATTGGCTTTCCCACTGTCCAGTCAGTCACCCCTTTCCCACTGTCCAGTCAGTCACCCCTTTCCCACTGTCCAGTCAGTCACCCCTTTACCACTGTCCAGTCAGTCACCCCTTTTCCATCAGTGCAGATGGAGGAAAGAAGACAAGGAGTTGAATCAGCTTAATACTATTGAGATGCCCCATGGTGTATAACAGTGCTCTCCACATCCAGCCATATTTAGTTGTCCCCCACCATGAAATCGGGGAGGGGGATCTGTCTCGGTCCTTTAATATGTTAGTACCTCATGATATCTCAGAAACCACTGGCCCAATTCTGAGGAAACTTGGATGAATGATGCATCTTGCCATAGAGATCAGTCATTTACAAAATTACACTGATTGGCCCAAGCTATAGGGTTGCTGCGTCATTCGTGGGGGACGACATGTTTACTGTTACTTTGTTTGATTTGAGCTCCTGCGTGATCTCTGACCTGTATCTATATTCTCTGTTTCTCAGCTTCGTAGGCCACTCCCTGGGGAACCTGATAGTTCGTTCAGTACTTACCAGACCCAGGTTTAAATGTTACCTGAGCAGACTTCACACCTTCCTCTCTCTGTCTGGACCTCACCTGGGTACCCTGTACAACAGCTCTGCTCTGGTCAACACAGGTATGTCTCTCTACACGATACCCTCTACAGCAGGGATCATCACCTAGATTCAGCCGCGGAGCGATTTGTTTATTTTCTGGAGCGGATGGTTGGGGAGGCCGGAACAATTATAAATAATATTCAAATTGACCGCAAGAAGCTCAAATATATATGTTTGACTAAAACATAGCTATTCCAAACCTTGCTTATATTTGTATTAGATCATGTGTGTTTGATGCGTGGGGATACTTGGGAACACATTTCTTAAATTCACTAAATTTGGAGCTGATTTCCTGGTGTTTTTAGCATCTTTTATGTCCAACGATGAAAATTCTGCACACAATTTGTATTTATTTTTGCTCAGAAAACTTGGGAGGGGCGAAATAATACCATCCATGGGACAAAATCGGACCACTGGCCACCAGTTGGGATTTTGAATAATCTGACAAATATCCTACCTCATTAGATTTATTTAGTTCATGCTCGCAGTGTGTTTGCGAGATGTCGTACTAAAGGCAGTTTTAAAACCGTCCCGTGACTCCTGCAGCGTCTACAGACATCCACCAAACAAGCAAAAACCGACTCTATGAGAATGAGTGTGACAACTGATAGCCCATCTATAAGTGACTATGTCAGTCAATCAGGTGGCTAGCTGCCTGCAGAGACTCTATTGCAGAAAATCTGAAGGGCTCTGGCCAGTAGTACTTAGACAGTTAGAAAGATGATGTAAGAAGCTAACATTTAAACAGATCCTACCTCAGCAGGAGCAAAAAAATAGGCTACTAAGTTGTAATAACTGTGGTTTCCAGAGAGTAGGTTACTGAGCCAGACAGTGATGTGGCGCTCAGTGGTGAGGCTGAGGCAGGCTACAATGCATGCAGGAGGAAGCAGAGCAGACATTTAGACAATACTTTCAAACCTCTTCGGGCTAGGGGGCAGTATTTTCACGTTCGGATGAAAAGCGTGCCCAGAGTAAACTGCCTGCTACCCAGGCCCAGAAGCTAAGATATGCATATTATTAGTAGATGTGGATAGAAAACATTTACATTCTAAAACTGTTTGAATGATGTCTGTGAGTATAACAGAACTCATGGCAGGCGAAAACCTGAGAAAAATCCATCCAGGCAGTGGAAAATCTGAGGTTTGTAGTTTTTCAATTAATTCCCTATCGAAAACACAGTGTAAATGGGGTCATATTGCACTTCCTAAGGCTTCCACTAGATGTCAACAGTCTTTAGAACGTTGTTTCAGGCTTCTATTGTGAAAGGGGAGCGAATTAGACCAGTGGCTCAGTTGAAAGCTATGAGTTGTTTATCGCGCGCGGCTGTGAGCACGAGCTCTGTTCCCTTTCCTTTCTAAAGACACAAAGGAATTGTCCGGTTGAAACATTATTGAAGATTTATGATAAAAACATCCTAAAGATTGATTATATACATCGTTTGACATGTTTCCACGAACTGTAATGGAACTTTTTGGACTTTTCGTCTGGACTTAGTTCTCGCGCCTTGTGCATTTGGATTGGTGAACTAAACGCGCAAACAAAAAGGAGGTATTTGGACATAAAGATGAACTTTATTGAACAAAACAAACATTTATTGTGGAACTGGGATTCCTGGGAGAGCATTCCGATGAAGATCATCAAAGGTAAGTGAATATTTATAACGCTATTTCAGACTTTTGTGGACTCCACAACATGGCGGATATCTGTATTGGCTTGTTTTGGTGGCTGAGCGCTGTACTCAAGATTATTGCATGGTGTGCTTTCGCTGTAAAGCTTTTTTGAAATCTGACACACCAGTTGCATTAAGGAGAAGTTTATCTTTAAAAACACAGGATACAACATTCAATTTAAAAAGCTCCTAGCTTACAATTTTTATTTTATTTTTATGTATACTATTCCAGGAAAGTGTACTGTGAAAATGTTGAATGTATACTTCCCTTTAACTACGACACTGTGCTACGCTCAGTCAAGGAAACAAGTCATTGTCTTCCGCTCCCTGGTTGATTTAGTCAGTCTTTAACCCCTGTGTTCCCCCTCCTTCCTCCCTCCCAGGCCTGTGGTTCATGCAGAAGTGGAAGAAGTCTGGCTCCCTGCTCCAGCTGACCTGCAGAGACCACTCTGATCCCAGACAGACCTTCCTCTACAAGCTTAGCAAGAAATCTGGTGAGTTGAGAAGAGTAAAGATCACTGTTGTTGTTTTTTACAGTGCAATTTGTTACATTGTTAACGCCTGGTATCAATCTGTTCTCCTGGGCATTTAAATGAAGCTTGTTGTCTATTGTTAGATGAATAACAGGTGTGCTGTGTCAATGTATTGTGGCAGGTCTTCATCACTTCAGGAACGTGGTGTTAGTGGGCTCTCTGCAGGATCGTTACGTCCCATATCACTCAGCCAGGATAGAGATGTGTAAGACAGCCCTGAAGGACAAACAAACAGGTGGGCATATTTACATATTTATCAGAGCAGGCCCCAAACGTGTGTCTCACAGGACATTTATTCACAGTGTAGACAAGCTACTGGACCAATAGTCTGGTTCCTCTCGCTGCTGCTTGCTGTTGGGGTTTTGCTAGGCCGGGTTACAGTTAAGCACTTTGTGACAACTGTTGATGTTGAAATGGCTTCATGAATACATTTGATTGATTGTTGTCATGTATGGCTCAGTTGGTTAGAGCATGGCCCTTGCAACATTAGGATTGTGGGTTTGATTCCCGGGCCACCCAGATGTGAAATGTATGCACACGCTTCTAAATGGAGTTTATTCTTGTTCTTATTCTCTCTGTTACTCCCTTTTTTCTCTTCAATCCCTTTCTGTTCCTTCTCACTTCCCCTACCCCTCTCTCACTCCCCCTCTCTCACTCCCCTTTTCTCACTCCCCCTCTCCCAGGTTCAGTATATGTAGAGATGATAGAGAACCTGTTGCTGCCGGTGCTCCAGAACAGAGACTGTAACCTGGTGCGTTACGATGTCATCCATGCCCTGCCCAACACCGCCAACTCCCTGATTGGCCGAGCAGCACACATCGCCGTCCTCGACTCTGAAATCTTTCTGGAGAAGTTCTTCCTGGTCGCAGGCCTGAAGTTCTTTCAGTAGGAGGGGAGGGGTCTATGAATCCAACTAATGGCTGGAAGGGGGGATGGGAGGGGGGCTCTACCAATCTAACCAATGGCTGGAGCGGAGGGACGTTTTTTCAGTAGGAAGTAGGAGTGGCCACCCAATCAAATCAATGACTGGAGGAGGGAGAATGGGGGCCTCCCAATCAATAACCTGGTCCCATATCTGTTTTGACCGTTTTGGTCAACTCCTATAGTCATTGACTTGCCAAAAAAAAATGTATGCATTGTATCCTGTGGAGGTCAAACTAACTCCTGTGGAAGGAGTTTACACATTTAAGACCATGTCAGTGATGCTGAAGTGAGATCTCTGCCCATCTCCATCCAATGACCATAGAAGTTGGCAAGACTGCACAAACTGATCTGGGACCAGGCTAGCAAATAAAACCTGTGGCTGGAGGGAGAGGGGAAGAGAGGAGAACGTGGAGCATACATAGAATATAATTACTAGACCTTCAATCTAGTGATGCTATTTCTATCATGTGTAGCTTATATTACCTCACTGCATCCAAACCCCAATTCTCAATATTGTATCTGGTTGAGGCGTACGGTTTTATAGATGCATCTGCTTCCATATGGAAGATCAAAATTCTAATATCAGTGTTTATTTTTAGTTTTTTTAGCTCTTTTTTCATTGGTTTGTTAGTGAATGTTCCTCATTTTTATTGTTCTACTTCCGTTTTTCAAAGGATGATTTCAAGTTGATTTTACGAATGTACTTGTGGTGGGGGGATGGTTTTCCTTCTCATATTGTAATCTTTTCAGTGTTATTTATCTATGAAATTGTTATATTTTCACATGGTTTTGTTCAAACCATTCATTCATTTATTAAGACGATTGCAATACCGATCTGGAAATGTAGCTGCTGAAAATGGTGAGCTGACTCATCTTCTCATATTGTCGTCACCTTTATTTAAAAGGTGCATTTTCTTCAACAACAACAAATTAGTCGTAAACTCAAACTATTATACTCTTGCATTAATTTGCACCACAACTGTATAAAAAAAACAACAGATTTTTCTACTGAGGATGGTCATTTTTACTAAGTACATATTTTACTATCAGAATTTTAATTTGTGTTATTTTTTCATTTTACAAAGGTAAAGGCTTCCAGTCTAGTCGAACTAACTTAACGGAATCAATTTGATTGTAACTCGGACAATGCAGCCTGGGACTTATAAGGCTTTGCGGTTTTCTATAGCTCTGGACCAGGGCGTTCGGTGCAGGTTGTTGGCGCTGAGCCTTCCTGAACAGGGGAAGAGACAACTCGTTGCGCAATGGACCAGAGCTAGGTTTTATACTGTATGCTGTTACTTTGCCATTACAGCATCGTGCACAACACTAAACCCAACCTGGTGTTGGGAACATTATACGAGCCTTGCTTGATTAAAGCATGAGAACATTTTATTACAAGAGGTTTTAAATAAACTCATTCAACTGTTATAGCCAGAAGGGTCGTGTTCATTAGGGCTCACCGTAGCAAAACGTTTTCTAACAGAAAGCAAAGAAAGCCTTGCTTATTGGACAAGTTCATGTAGGGAAGAACCCTGTTTGATTCTGTTTTCTTCCGCCTGGTGCCAAATGAATACGACCCAGATGTAAAGGTGGGGTGTAGCCAAGGGTCAGTACTTATGAATAGCACATATTTTGGTTCATGGAGAGTATTTATGTTTTGCTGTCATAGATGGGTGGGTGTATTATTTATGCTTTTTAACATGAGTATTGTTTTTAGATATAAAATCAACTTCTCATTTCTTTGTGAAAATGGTTTGTATCATTGCACTCTTTACCATTAAATAAATGTATTATAAATATTTGTTGGTCTTTTTTTGCTCATTTATGCAATTTGGTTGAACGTTAAGAACTCAAATGTTTGACTAGATGGTAGTGTATGTGGATTCCACTGCAAGATAATCACCTTTCCCTGCCAGAGAAAAAAAACAATTGGCAATAGTATGGTTTTCAATCTATTCCATCTCCAGAAAAGGTTATCTAGGCTTGAAGACGAGGAGCCTGGATGAAAAGGTTATCTAGACTTGAAGAGGACTAGCCTGGATGAAAAGGTTATCTAGACTTGAAGAGGACTAGCCTGGAAGAAAAGGTTATCTAGACTTGAAGACGAGGAGCCTGAATGAAAAGGTTATCTAGACTTGAAGATGACTAGCCTGGATGAAAAGGTTATCTAGACTTGAAGACGAGGAGCCTGGATGAAAAGGTTATCTAGACTTGAAGAGGACTAGCCTGGATGCCAACTCCTTATGGAACTGTCATGCCAACTCCTTATGGAACTGTCATGCCAACTCCTTATGGAACTGTCATGCCAACTCCTTATGGAACTGTCATGCCAACTCCTTATGGAACTGTCATGCCAACTCCTTATGGAACTGTCATGCCAACTGCCAAGATGGCTGACAATGAAATGACAATGGAGTAGGCTAAAAACAAATGAGGCCATTTTATTCCGCCATCAAATAAAGTGTCTCTGGTTTTAATGTTTGATGGATTTGGGATGAATGTTCCTCATTATTTGAGGTTGTGTAAAAACAAATGACAGTCAACCATCCTAGGAATGTGTGAATGGACATTTATTAGTAGGCTATGCCATTTATTCAGTGTCTACAAGCCTAGTTTACCCCTCGCTCCCTTGCTCCTGTTTGGAGTAAATTATAAAAGCCTGTTGCAACCAGCTGATTTTAGGAATGTTGTCGCCCATGGTAACACAATGGAGTCCCGATTGACCTCCCTCTCCACACACACACACACACACACTCACTACACAAACGCCTCCCCTTTTACCCCAGTCTCTCCTCTCTCAACGCCCCCTTTCAGAGAGCAGAGGGGCATTGTGGGATGACGTAATGTGTTCCTAAATGAGACAGTCCTTCAAAGGGACTAAACTAGGTTGAGCTGACTGCAAGAAAGAGGGGTGGGGGTGTAGGGGTCAGAGGGCGGTAGATGAGGGGTGACGGGGTGGTGAGGTTTGGGGAGGGGGGGTGTTATTAGGCTCATCTCCCCCCTAAAATGACGGGAAGTAGACAATGGATGGCCATCTTTTCTTGACTTGAAGAAAAGGTCAACAGGGCCAGGGAAACAAAATACCACAACACCAGGTGTGAGTCTGTCAACAGTATTGTCCAGAGATCACAGTCCTGGGGGCAGTTTATCCATCCATGGCCTTACAAACCCTCTTTTACACATCCTGTCCACCAGCAGACTGCAAAGTTGTTAAACATCTCACACAGTCTAATTAAGGCTTGACAAGAGGATGTTATGTAATATATATGTGTCAGATGATTGTCAGGAAAGTAGCAACTGCTTAAACATGTAATCTAACTCTGGAGAATATCCCTTGAAATGACCTATTAGTTCACGACTAGCCTTAATCTGTGTCCTCAAAACCCTCCTATACCATTAAAGCATCTGTTAGAAAATCTCATCACAACCTTTAGCTAAACGAGATAACAATAGAAATCAACAGGTTGATATGGAGACAGCAGTATGGTCTCAGACTGTGGACCTAATTAGCTGTAATCTCATATGAACTAATGCTAATCTGGGTAATCTGCCTCTTATTGGGGTAAACCCTGCCAGACTGGCTCAAACATTCATTATTGTTGCATTCCCTGGATTATCACCCCAGACAGTTAATGAGGCTTGAAACTGAATGCACCATGGCTAACTCGTAGGACATGGTGGAGATACAACGTTGTGTTTTTAGTTTAGGGAAGGTTAGACTTCCTTCATTTTTCAACATCAAATTAGAAAATACATTATCATATCATTTAAATTATGGAGGCAAATTTTAGACTTGTTTTAAATTTCAATTTGATTAATTGGATTCGAAGAATGATTTCTAATTTCTAATTTTCATTAAATATGTCAAAAAAATATTTTCTTTCACACGTTGATGGGCTATATTAGCATATTATAGTGGTGAGTAATGAAATTAGCATGCTGTCAATCATGCTGAATCAT
This sequence comes from Oncorhynchus clarkii lewisi, assembly GCF_045791955.1. NCBI lineage: Eukaryota > Metazoa > Chordata > Actinopteri > Salmoniformes > Salmonidae > Oncorhynchus > Oncorhynchus clarkii. Next base: position 83,399,989 of record NC_092147.1, on the reverse strand, counting down.
CCAGGTTACCATGCAATAAAAACGTGGCCAATAAATGATAGTGAGTGTACTTTGGGATATCCTGGTTTCACACTCAACTCACCTATTGAACCGAACACAAATTTAATTCTAATATATATCTATATATATATATATCTATATCACTTCACCCCTACCTACATGTACAAATGACCTCAACTAACCTGTAGCTCCCTGTATATAGCCTCGTTATTGTTGTTTTATTAGTTTATATTATGTTTTACTTTAGTTTATTTGGTAAATATTTTCTTAACTCTTCTTGAACTGCTGTTTAAGGGCTTGTAAGTAAGCATTTCACGGTAAGGTCTACACTTGTTGTATTCGGTGCATGTGACAAATAAAGTTGGATTTGATTCTAATATTGAATATCAAACCTAGTTGATTAACATGGACGTTATGTCAGTATGGGAAAGTACATTGTTACAAGTATATAGGCCGTCATTGTAAATACGAATTCGTTCTATTAATTGCAAAATATAGACCATGTAGTTCTCAGTTATGCTAAAACACCCCTTCGACTCATTGCAGTTGGTCTAGTCCAGGCTGCAGCGTCTGGCTCAGCGGAGGAGCATCTTGAAAGTTTTTCAACATCACGCCAATGTTGTTACTTTTTCACTGTCCTCCAGAACTCTCAAACTACGTTCCGTTATTATAGGGATCATTTGTCTCATTTCTATGGCTGGATAATCTCAACAACATCGTTTTGTTTAAGATATTCAGGTGTTTGCTGGTTTCATCTGTCGGTAAGTGTTACTTTTCAACTATTTAGGGCGGAGATTGGCATAACATGCAAGCAAGCATGTTGCTCTTCTATTCCGCGTTAATGTTTTTGTTTATGTGTGTTCATGATGCGTTTAACGTCTCCATTATTCATTCAATACAGTATTGCATTATTTCGGCTACTTAGTATGCTCTAACGTTGCCTAATAAATACATGTTTATGAATCGAATACATTTTGATAAGCATACACCTGCTCCGATGTGATATCATTATGATCATTCTCTAATTGAATTACATCACATCACACACTTTTAACCAGGTTGGATGTACATTTGCATTCAGCAAGGAAAGTATGAATATGATTATTTTGTAAGCAGGTGCGCTCATAGCCTCTACTGCTCCGAGGCTACTTGGAGATGCTTTATGAAATGTTTCTCTAATCTCCCAGGTTCCTTCAATGACACCTTCCTCTCAAACTGTTGTCTGTGTTCTGAAGAAGTGTTGTACACTATATTACAGAGGGCTGTTAGTGTTCAAGCTCTCTGTTTTGCTTTTTGCATGATTAGTTCTAAAAAAACAAAGATTATTGTTACCCCAAGCGTCCACAGAAAATATCCACGTTTCCACGTCCTCAGCCTTCCATACATATCTCTCCCTAACTCTGTCCCTCACTCTGAAACTCTCTTTCTCTCAGTCTGTCTCTCTCTCTGACCCTCTCTCTCTGCTCCTTGTGTAATAATTGAATGTTACTCTCATTCCTTGGAAACCCACAGATTTTAGTGTTGGATCACTCTCAATGTTTCTATCAAAGGTTTCTAGTCTCTGCACCATGAAATGGATGCCTTGCTCATCTGATATTGGAATGCTGGATGGTTATGAGGTGATTAGTTTCAGTCTGGTGGTTTTGTGTGTGTGTGTGTGTGTGTGTGCACTTCCCCAGTCCCCTCATCGAGATTCTAGCGGTACACTGAAGTGTTCACTTCACTGTTCAAAGTGTTCAACAGAGCAGTCCGTTGGCAGCTCTTTGCACCTTAAAGTGCTTGAACACTACAGTGCAGTAGTCCAACATGCACCTCAAATGGCACCCTATTCCCTATATAGTGCACTAATTTTGGCCAGAGCCCTATGGGCCTTGGTCTAATGTAGTGCATTAAGTAGGGAATAGGGTGCCATTTGAGATGCAAATGGCATGTAGAGTGCAGCGGTCTGGTGGTGCAGCGGTCTGGCGGTGCAGCGGTCGGTCTGGTGCAGTATTGTTTTTGCACATTAAGAGCGTGCTAAGAACAAGGGGTTATAATAGTCTTGAAAGGGATTTAAGGCCTTGCAGATGTCTGGGCTGACTGCTCTCATGTGATGCCAGGTCTGAGGAAAACATGGCTTCAAATACTATTTTAAATCGTCCAAATACTTTAGCTGTGCATGATTGAACCTGTTGCAATGGAACTGATAGAAAAGTGTTAAAAGTGAAGTGCGAACCCCGCCACACCTGGCATCCCATACAGGGTAAAGCAAAACAACTACATTATTTATACCATTTCAAATAGTAGTTGAAACTAGGTCTGGATGCCAATACTGAGGTCACTCTGGTTAGACTAAGGGGATGTCGGAGGGGAGGACGAGTGAGGTCACTCTGGTTAGACTAAGGGGATGTCGGAGGGGAGGACGAGTGAGGTCATTTCACACGTCAGCCTGCCCTGTCTGCAGACTTGTTTGTGAGTGTTAGATGAGGCTCATACTTAAACTGGCTCTGACTGTAACTGTTCTGATTGATACTTGATGGGGATATTAAGTGATAAGACTAGGTGGGAGGTACAGTGCCTTCAGGAAGTATTCACTCCCCTTTACGTTTTACATATTTGTTGTGTTACAGCCTGAATATTCAAATTAGGTTTTGTGTCACTGATTAACACACAATATCCCATAATGTCAAAGTGAAATTGTATTTGTATAAAACTTTAGAAATGAATACAAAATGAGAAGCTGAAATGTCTTGAGTCAATAAGTATTCAACCCTTTTGTTCTGGCAAACCTAAATACGTTCAGGAGTAAAAATGTGCTTAAGAAATCTCATAATAAGTTGCATGGACTCATGCATTGTTCAATTATAGTGGTTAAAATGATCTTGGTAACCCACACATACAATTATCTGTAAGGTCCCTGAATCGAGTAGTGAATTTCAAGCACAGATTCAACCACAAAGACCAGGGAGGTTTTCCAATGCTTTGCAAAGAAGGGCACCTCTTTAGTAGATGTGTAAAAAGCAGACATTGAATATCCCTTTGAGTATGGTGCAGTTATCCATTACACTTTGAATGGTGTATCAATACACCCAGTCACTACAAAGATGCAGGTGTCCTTCCTAACTCAGTTGCGGGAGAGGAAGGAAACTGCTCAGGGATTTCACTATGAGGCCAATGGGGATTTAAAACAGTTACAGTTTTAATGTTTGTGATATGAGAACTGAAGATGGATCAACAACATTGTAGTTACTCCACAATACAATTCTAATACTAACCTAAATGTGCTCAACATCAGTCAATAAGGCACTAAAGTAAAACTGCAAAAAATGTGGCAAAGAAATGAACTTAGAAATCTCTTCGAGACTTGTGCCAAGCTTATAGAGACATACCCCAAAAGACTCAGCTGTAATTGCCCCCAAAGTTGCTACTACAAAGTATCGACTTAAATGAGATATTTCTGTAATTCATTTTTATTATAGGGTATTGTGAGGGGAAAACATTAGATTCAATCCATTTTGAATTCAGGCTGTAACACAACAAAATGTGGAATAAGACAAGGGCTATGAATACTTTCTGTGTGTTGTCAAGCCTATCAGACACACTGTCGTATCTACTTTAAGTCTTATTGACCCCAGTCAGTTCCAATCTTACTGCTTCACATTTTAAAGGGGAAATCTGGGATTCCACCACCACTTTTTTGGTACAGCTGTGGGATGGGGCTGGAGAAACGTAACCACTCAACAATGCATGGACAGAGCTATGAATGCAAGGACTCAGGTGCAAGGAATCACCACATTCCATTCGTTGCATCCTTCATCTACTCATCTATTCAAAACCATTGGGCCAAAGTTCCCTTTGTCAACAGAAACTGTGACGAAGGATTGAACCGTCTAGTCTAAGGAATGAGCTCACGTCTGTCTTATGCACAACTCACATTCCTGGACACCTTGTAAAACCAACGCTGTACTCAACGCCAGTCAGGCTTTTCTTTTCAACTCACCTCTGCCACACTGTTTTGCAGCGTGAGTAAGATGGTCATCTACTGTCTCTGAAGGTGTGCTCTTGTGTCTGTCATTGGTTTTTCAGACCTTTTGTTACTGGGTCATTCCATATGAATTCACTCACTTTTTGACTACACTCCTTTTTAGATTTGAAAAAATCCTTCCAAACAGGTTTACCCGTGGTAGAAGTGGTCAGAAGTGCCAAAAACATTCAGGAGATAGAAGTGCTCACACGTGACCCGTTTTGCATTCCCCGCCCTACCATGAGACATCCATGTCTTCTACAATGAAAATGATAAACGGATGAGTTTGATATCATTTGAAGGCTTACAAACAGGGAGGGTTGTAAAACTATTTGATTATTATTATTTTTAAAAATGTGGTTAAGATCATTTCAGATGATGAGGCAGATCGTTTTTAGATCCTCTCAGATGTCTCGTTTTCACGTATGTTGTAGCTTAGACCCTATCTGACATTGTCTTAGGTGTTTTTTTATTTGAGTTTTTAGTTTTTTTTTTGTTGTTGAATTTTACCCCTTTTTCTCCCCATTTTCGTGGTATCCAATTGTTTAGTAGCTACTATCTTGTCTCATCGCTACAACTCCCTTACAGGCTCGGGAGAGACGAAGGTTGAAAGTCATGCGTCCTCCGAAACACAACCCAACCAAGCCGCACTACTTCTTAACACAGCACACATCCAACCCGGAAGTCAGCCACACCAATGTGTCGGAGGAAACACCGTGCACCTGGCAACCTTGGTTAGCGCGCACTGCGCCCGGCCCGCCACAGGAGTCGCTGGTGCGCGATGAGACAAGGATTTCCCTACCGGCCAAACCCTCCCTAACCCGGACGACGCAAGGCCAATTGTGCGTCGCCCCACGGACCTCCCTGTCACGGCCGGTTACGACAGAGCCTGGGCGCGAACCCAGAGTCTCTGGTGGTGCAGCTGGCGCTGCAGTACAGCGCCCTTAACCACTGCGCCACCCGGGAGGGATTAGGTGTTTGTTGTGCCCGTCACCGGTTGAGACACAGCATTCTCTTGAATGCTTGGAGGCTCCACACAATTGAATGGTTTTCACAGCAATATTTTGGCCTGTGGACATCACCTTCCTCAGGGGTTTACAGAGAGATGAAAAATGGCCTTTGAAAAGGTTAGGCAGTACATGATTATTCAAAACAACTAGAAGCAAAATGGCAACAAAAAAAATCACAAGGAAGTTCCAAACAAGGGATGTTCACACAGTAGTGGGGGCTTCCTGAACACAGGTTCCTGTATAGTCTAGGACCGTAGAGAGTTTTGCCTGGGCCCTGGGGATAGTATGACTTCACAGTCAAATGTCTCAGAACAAGGCTGGCTTTTCAGGTTTGGCTTTGCTGCGTGTTGTGTGCTGTTCTTCTGAGTGGCAGGTGTGAGACTTTGTTTGAACATGCTGTCCAGAGTACCTCTCAGGAGTTATCTCTTACACACACACACACACACACACACACCTTCAGATTGGACTTTAATTCTTGGAGGTGAGTAAGACTAATAACGTTTATAAAGAACTGTTTTTATTGTTCCTCCTCCTTGGAGGACGTAAACACACCTAGTAAAGTACCTCGTGTGTTTTCTTTAAAATATTTCAGGTACATTAGACTGGCAGAATGGAACCAATACTACTAGAAGTCTGATCAAAATCTCCTGTCCCCATGGGCGTGTCAGTTAGTGGGAATAATAACGCAGAGTGAATATCATAACAGGTGTGATGCACATAAAAAACATGTTTAATCATGTCATGACGGGTGTGGGTTTGACATCAAGACACTTTTCTAAATGTAGGATTTGGGTAACGTGTTTCATCATGTTTGAACAGAACAGAACAGACCACAGCAGAGGCTTGCCCTTTTAGGATCACAGAGGAAGTTGTTGTTTTTTGGATTGTTAGTTTAGTAGCCACTAGCCACTTGTTTTCTGTGAACAGCTTTAAAATGTTTTCAGGTTTCATTTGCCTTTCCTCGAGCATCTTGGCAACAGAACATTATCACTGGGAAGGCTGTGTTTTGGGGTTGCCCCTCTGCCCCCCGACCGACCCAAATCCCTGACTGGTACAATCCACCGCTGATTAACAAAGAGCCTGATCTCGCCAAATCAATGAATCAGATTAATGATGTGAGCCCTACAGAGTCCGGCTCTGGGCCAGACCTGGGGAGGAAAGGGCCTGTGTGGTTTCACATGGGAATTTTCACTCCTTTCGTATTTGTGTGTGCTTATCAAAAGGGATTGACATGAATGGATGGGAGGCAGATTGAGGGGCTGTAGATAAGGTTTAGTATAGGCTGTAGATATGGTTTAGTATAGGCTGTAGATATGGTTTAGTATAGGCTGTAGATATGGTTTAGTATAGGCTGTAGATATGGTTTAGTATAGGCTGTAGATATGGTTTAGTATAGGCTATAGAAGAACAGTGGGACTGGGATTTAATAGTATGATGTAGGCCTAGGCATCCAACCAGCTGCTGAGGCCGGCTGCTTTAACTACACAACCAGCTGCTGAGGCCGGCTGCTTTAACTACACAACCAGCTGCTGAGGCCGGCTGCTTTAACTACACAACCAGCTGCTGAGGCCGGCTGCTTTAACTACACAACCAGCTGCTGAGGCCGGCTGCTTTAACTACACAACCAGCTGCTGTGGCCGGCTGCTTTAACTACACAACCAGCTGCTGAGTCCGGCTGCTTTAACTACACAACCAGCTGCTGAGTCCGGCTGCTTTAACTACACAACCAGCTGCTGAGGCCGGCTGCTTTAACTACACAACCAGCTGCTGAGTCCGGCTGCTTTAACTACACAACCAGCTGCTGAGTCCGGCTGCTTTAACTACACAACCAGCTGCTGAGGCCGGCTGCTTTAACTACACAACCAGCTGCTGAGGCCGGCTGCTTTAACTACACAACCAGCTGCTGAGGCCGGCTGCTTTAATTACACAACCGGCTCCAGGCACCAAGACTCTCTTGAGGCCTGTTCCAGTTGATAGCTCCATCAGGCAGGGACCAGAGAGCAGGGACCAGAGAGCAGGGACCAGAGAGCAGGGAGCAGGGACCAGAGAGCAGGGACCAGAGAGCAGGGACCAGAGAGCAGGGACCAGAGAGCAGGGAGCAGGGACCAGAGAGCAGGGACCAGAGAGCAGGGAGCAGGGACCAGAGAGCAGGGAGCAGGGACCAGAGAGCAGGGACCAGAGAGCAGGGGGACCAGGGAGCAGGGACCAGAGAGCAGGGACCAGGGAGCAGGGAGAGCAGGGACCAGAGAGCAGGGACCAGGGAGCAGGGACCAGGGAGCAGGGACCAGGGACCAGAGAGCAGGGACCAGAGAGCAGGGACCAGAGAGGACCAGAGAGCAGGGACCAGGGAGCAGGGACCAGGGAGCAGGGACCAGGGAGCAGGGACCAGGGAGCAGGGACCAGGGAGCAGGGACCAGGGAGCAGGGACCAGCCGTGTGGACTTGACCAGATAATGGTTATAGAGGAGGAATGCACCAGTCTCACCATGCTGTTTATTCTCGTCCGGATAGCGGATTGGCCTTTTCTTTTTAGACTGATTGAGTGAATTCCTTTTTGAGTCAATCCCAAAAAATATCAACACTTAAAGTAGATGGAAATACAAGTGGCCTTTGGTTAGACTGATGTCTGAAAGGGATCAACCACTTTATATATGTATATTTATGTTACCTTTATTTAACTGGGCAAGTCAGTTAAGAACAAATTATTATTTACAATGACGGCCTAACCCGGACGACGCTGGGCCAATTGTGGGTCGCCCTATGGGAATACCAATCCCAGCCGGTTGTGATACAGCCTGGAATCGAACCAGGGTCTGTAGAGACGCTTCTAGCACTGAGATGCAGTGCCTTAGACCACTGCGTCACTCAGGAGCCCAAAATGTGATCCTGTTGAAAAATCGCTACTCTGTGTCCAATGTTTAATGCTTTGTGTGTTTATAACCATGCTATGCACTGTTATAACCATGATATTCTCTGTTATTGCTGTGTTATGCCTGGTATTACATCTACAACGCCTTTTAAAGCTTTTATGACTCAAAAACGTCTCTCGGTCTCTATTTGTCTTTTTAGACAGCAGAAAATGAACGACACATTCCCCCTAACCAGAAAGAAGAAGTGAAGGAGTGGGGAGATCGTTGGAGAGAAGAGAGAGAGACTGAAGAGGGTCTAAACTGAAGGAGTGGGGAGATCGTTGGAGAGAGAGAGAGAGAGAGACTGAAGAGGGTCTAAACTGAAGGAGTGGGGAGATCGTTGGAGAGAGAGAGAGAGAGAGACTGAAGAGGGTCTAAACTGAAGGAGTGGGGAGATCGTTGGAGAGAAGAGAGAGAGAGCGACTGAAGAGGGTCTAAACTGAAGGAGTGACCAGAGAGGATACTTATTGCAGACACCATGTCTGTCTCCACCACCAAACAGGAGAGAACCCTGTGTGTTCTGCTCCCTAATAAAGAACAGCTGGACATCACTGTGGGGGTGAGCACGTCCCATTATGACTCCTCCTGTTGATTCTGTAGGTATTCCATGAGTCAGCCAGGGGGGTTTCTATGGACGGCTTTTCAATGAAAGGTTTTAGTCCTGGGCCAGTAATGTATCAAGAGTATTTCTAGTCCCGTACTATAAAATGTATGGAGTTGTACATGACATCCATGTCTGGGAGGTCACTTCACTTTTTCTGTGTTACCCTGTTTATAGCAGTCAGCCTGTTAGTCACCCTGCTTATAGCAGTCAGCCTGTTACAGTCACCCTGTTTATAGCAGTCAGCCTGTTAGTCCCCCTGTTTATAGCAGTCAGCCTGTTTATAGCAGTCAGCCTGTTAGTCACCCTGTTTATAGCAGTCAGCCTGTTAGTCACCCTGTTTATAGCAGTCACCCTGTTTATAGCAGTCAGCCTGTTACAGTCACCCTGTTTATAGCAGTCAGCCTGTTAGTCACCCTGTTTATAGCAGTCAGCCTGTTACAGTCTCCCTGTTTATAGCAGTCGGCCTGTTACAGTCACCCTGTTTATAGCAGTCAGCCTGTTAGTCACCCTGTTTATAGCAGTCAGCCTGTTTATAGCAGTCAGCCTGTTAGTCACCCTGTTTATAGCAGTCAGCCTGTTAGTCACCCTGTTTATAGCAGTCGGCCTGTTAGTCACCCTGTTTATAGCAGTCGGCCTGTTAGTCACCCTGTTTATAGCAGTCAGCCTGTTAATCACCCTGTTTATAGCAGTCACCCTGTTTATAACAGTCAGCCTGTTAGTTACCCTGTTTATAGCAGTCAGCCTGTTAGTCACCTTGTTTATAGCAGTCAGCCTGTTACAGTCACCCTGTTTATAGCAGTCAGCCTGTTAGTCACCCTGTTTATAGCAGTCAGCCTGTTAGTCACCTTGTCTATAGCAGTCAGCCTGTTAGTCACCCTGTTTATAGCAGTCAGCCTGTTATTCACTCTGTTTATAGCAGTCAGCCTGTTAGTCACCTTGTTTATAGCAGTCAGCCTGTTACAATCACCCTGTTTATAGCAGTCAGCCTGTTACTGTCACCCTGTTTATAGCAGTCAGCCTGTTACAGTCACCCTGTTTATAGCAGTCAGCCTGTTAGTCACCCTGTTTATAGCAGTCAGCCTGTTACAGTCTCCCTGTTTATAGCAGTCGGCCTGTTACAGTCACCCTGTTTATAGCAGTCAGCCTGTTAGTCACCCTGTTTATAGCAGTCAGCCTGTTTATAGCAGTCAGCCTGTTTATAGCAGTCGGCCTGTTACAGTCACCCTGTTTATAGCAGTCAGCCTGTTACAGTCACCCTGTTTATAGCAGTCAGCCTGTTAGTCACCCTGTTTATAGCAGTCACCCTGTTTATAGCAGTCTTCTCTCTCCTCTCTCTCTCTCAGGTCAAGTCCACAGGGCAGGATGTGTTCAATCAGGTGTCTGAGCTCCTTGGAATAAAAGAGCTGCACTTCTTTGGCCTGACAGTGGTGAAGGGTAAGTTGTAGCTTCTACACAGGCCAAAACCAGCCCTAATCCAGGACACGTATTCATAAAGTGTCTCATAGAAGGAGTGATGTTCTGAGATCAGTTTACATTATACATCATAGTAAATTAGATTATATGGATGGGGGGGGGACCTGATCCTAGATCAGCACGCCTCTGAGATCTACCCTGCCCAACCGCCCCTTACCCTGCCCAACCGCCCCTTACCCTGCCCACCCGCCCCTTACCCTGCCCAACCGCCCCCTACCCTGCCCACCCGCCCCCTACCCTGCCCACCCGCCCCCTTACCCTGCCCACCCGCCCCTTACCCTGCCCACCCGCCCCTTACCCTGCCCAACCGCCCCTTACCCTGCCCACCCGCCCCCTAACCTGCCCACCCACCCCTTACCCTGCCCAACCACCCCTTACCCTGCCCAACCACCCCTTACCCTGCCCAACCACCCCTTACCCTGCCCAACCGCCCCTTACCCTGCCCAACCGCCCCTTACCCTGCCCAACCGCCC
>NC_092147.1:83377018-83384518 GCF_045791955.1 Oncorhynchus clarkii lewisi | reverse complement strand
TAGTACACACACATTACACACACACTGTAGTACACACGTATGCGCACACTGTAGTACACACACACACACACACACTGTAGTACACACGTATGCGCACACTGTAGTACACACACACTGTAGTACACACACACACACACACACACGCACACTGTAGTATACACACACTACACTAGTACACCCATACACACACACTGTAGTACACCCATACACACACACACACACTGTAGTACACCTATACACACTGTTGTACACACACACACACACACACACACACACGTACACACGCACACACACTGTAGTACACACGCATACACACTGTAGTACACACACACACACACACTGTAGTACACCCATACACGCACACTGTAGTACACCTATACACACTGTAGTACACACACACTACACTATAGTACACACACACTACACTGTAGTACACCCATACACACACACACACACACACTGTAGTACACCCATACATACACTAAACTGTAGTACACACACATTACACACACACTGTAGTACACACACATTACACACCACAGACAACAGTCACAAACACCCCAGTCCTTAAGTCCTTCTACTAGCAGTCTGTTTACATAATAGAACTGAACAACTGGGTTAGTTGCCAGAAACGGGGTAACGGTAGAATGAGATCAGAAGGGAATGTTGGTGTGTGTTTCTGCATTGCTGAGACTGAGATGTCTAATCTTCTTTAACCTTCAATTTAAATGTTTTGTCAGTCTCTTTCTTTCTCACTCTCCTTCCTGTTTTCTGTCTTTCTCTCTTTGTTCTGCCTTGTTGAAATGTCTTGGTCATCTTGTGTGGCTCACCTCTTGAACAAGAGCTCTTTTGTTTTTGTGTGAGTGCCTGCGGTGGTGTGTGGGGGGGGGCTTCCACCTCTCTGGTCTGGGTCTGCCAGGGATTCCAACAATATTAACTTCATTAAGCCAGGATTGTGGCCCTGCATTCCACCTCTTCACTGGAGGGAGGGATGAAGGGATAGATGGAGGGAGGGAGGGAGAGATGGAGATAAAGGGAGGATAAGGGCGGGTGAAGAAGAAGAAGAGGTAGGGGGGAGGAGTGGTGACTGGCCAGGGAGTCTCGTTAAAACAAAACCAGTGAAAGGGAGGAGAGCAGAGGTGAAAGAAACTCAGAGAATGAGATGGTGATTGAGATGGTGAGTCAGAATGAGATGGTGATTTTAATGAAAAGAGAGATGGATGGATGGATGGAGGAGTGAGTGAGTCATGTGGCCTGAATGTGGTGAGGTCAGAAAGAGATGAGCCCGAAATGAAATGCTTACCGTCTAAAAAAATATAGGCATTATGGATGAGGTGAAGACAGAAGTGAATAAGATGGATGTAATGGAACAGGATGATATAACCCCAGTGGAACATGTTAGGTTGGAGCAGGGGTGTACTAGAGACAGGATGATATAACCCCAGTGGAACATGTTAGGTTGGAGTAGGGGTGTACTAGAGACAGGATGATATAACCCCAGTGGAACATGTTAGGTTGGAGCAGGGGTGTACTAGAGACAGGATGATATAACCCCAGTGGAACATGTTAGGTTGGAGTAGGGGTGTACTAGAGACATGGGGTGTACTAGATGATATAACCCCCCACCCCCCATCACTTTCCTCACAGCTGCAACCATCTTATCAGCCCAACTGTTGAAAGAAAACACATTGAGATAATTTGTGATGATAGGAGATAAACTTCATTATTTAGTTTTGTTTGTCTTCCTTAAGAACAAAGAGCTATTAGAATGAGGATTAAACATACAAGATGATTCATTTTTAACACTCCATTTGAAGGGTACGTAAATAAGTACTTCATAACACATAACACACAGCATACATAACGCATTCATAAGAAGGACATAAGCGTTTCATAAATGTTCTTGGTTTTTGTAGTCCGGTTTACTCTGCAGGCCTGCAGAGCCAACAGTCAATAGTGTTACTTTCTTCCTGAGCCGGTATGCTAGCAGAGCCTATAAGCAAACAGGCATATTAGCATTAGCATAGCTGTCAACAGGCGTATTAGCATAGCTGTCAACACAACAGTTGTTTTGTTTGCCTGCTGGTTGCATTGACCACACCAATGGAGGAACAAGTGTTTTTTCTTTCTTTCTTTCTTTCCTCTAATTAATGTCATTGTTAGGCAGTTTTACGCATGAGTTAATTATTATTTTGTTTGACTGAGGGTGTCCTGTTTCCTGTTTTACCTCAGACAATGAGCACATCTTTCTGGACATGGAAGATAAGCTGACCAAGTATTTCCCTAAGGAATGGAAGCAAGATTCAGGGAAGGTGAGAGTGCTCCAATAATCTACTTATTGATGTATTCTAACATGGATGGTTTTTGTCGTGTCTCAGAACACACACCTCCCTCGTTAACCAACCAGCTCACTGCAGCCCACTGCCCTACATAGTGTCTAGCTGTGTATTGTTCTTAACATGACAAATAGTTCATGCTATGCCTTTACATTGTATTAGCAGGCCCATTCCTTCACCCATGGTTGTGTTGTGTCCCGACTTCTATTATAAAGATGTCCAGCACCAGCACTGTGTTGTTTCACCAAGGTTGTGTTGTTTCACCAAGGTTGTGTTGTTTCACCAAGGTTGTGTTGTTTCACCATGGTTTTGTTGTTTCACCATGGTTGTGGGTTGGGTGTGTGTGTGTTTCACCATGGTTTTGTTGTTTCACCATGGTTGTGGGGTGGGTGTGGTGTTTCACCGTGGTTGTGGGGTTTCCCCATGGTTGGGCGTTTCACCATGGTTGTGGGGTGGGGTGTTTCACCATGGTTGTGGTTGTGGTTTTATTGGTGTTTCACCGTGGGGTTGTGGGGTGTTTCACCGTGGTTGTGGGTTGTGGGGGGGTGTTTCACCGTGGTTGTGGGGTGGTGTTTCACCATGGTTGTGGGGTGTTTCACCATGGTTGTGGGGTGGGGTGTTTCACCGTGGTTGTGGGGTGGGGTGTTTCACCGTGGTTGTGGGGTGGGGTGTTTCACCGTGGTTGTGGGGTGGGGTGTTTCACCGTGGGGTGTTTGTGGTTGTGGGGTGTTTCACCGTGGTTGTGGGGTGGGGTGTTTCACCGTGGTGGGGTGTTTGTGGTTGTGGGGTGTTTCACCGTGGTTGTGGGGTGGGGTGTTTCACCGTGGTTGTGGGGTGGGGTGTTTCACCGTGGTTGTGGGGTGGTGTTTCACCGTGGTTGTGGGGGGTGGTGTTTCACCGTGGTTGTGGGGTGTGGTGTTTCACCATGGTTGTGGGGTGTGGTGTTTCACCATGGTTGTGGGGTGTGGTGTTTCACCATGGTTGTGGGGTGGTGTTTCACCGTGGTTATGTGGTGTTTCACCATGGTTGTGTTGTTTCCTCAGGGGTTACAGAAGAGATCCCTCCCCCTGGTACTCTGCCTCAAGGTGCAGTACTATGTGGAGAACGGCAGGCTCATCTGGTGAGGCTCCAAACAACATGCTTATTTCCTAATACTCCAAACATACCATCCTACTTCAGACCCATTGCTGGAACCGAATAACAATGCACTCGAGGTCTCCCTCTAAAAATGTGGATTTAATATACCCAGCTCTTTATCTCATGAACTCCCTTTACCTCCTCCAACTCCGTTGTTATTAAATCTAGTGACCCTGCCTCTCTCTAACTCTCCCCCAGTGAGCGGAAGGCGAGGCGTCTGTACTTCTCTGACCTGAGGGAGAGGGTGTTGCGTTCTGAGTGTCGTCAGCAGGAGGAGGTGTACTTGTGTTCTTCCTTTCAAACATTTTATTTTAGATTTCTTCATCGTATGACAATCACAAACATTCAAAAAGTACACAATAACACAATGAAATCCCATTTTCCAGGTGTACTTCCAGCTGGCCGGGTATGCTCTTCAAGCTGACCTGGAGGACCATCCCCTGCCTGGGAAGAACCAGGGAGGCACCCGTTACTTCCAACCCAAAGAGTACTTCCCTCCCTGGGTAAGTGTGAGAGTGTGTGGGGCCTGGGGAAGTCTACGTGTTGAGATATCATACAGTTTCTTACATGTGGCCACTGCCATTCTCAGTAAATGGTTCTACAGCGATATTGTCTGAATGTGGTCTCTCTGTCTTTCTCTCTCTCTCAAGAAAATCTCTTTCTCTCTCTCTCTCTCTTTCTCTCTTTCTCTCTTTCTCTCTTTCTCTCTTTCTTTCTCTCTTTCTCTCTTTCTTTCTCTCTCTCTCTCTCTCTCTCTCTCTCTCTTTCTCTCTCTCTCTCTCTCTCTCTCTTTTTCTCTCTTTCTCTCTTTCTCTCTTTCTTTCTCTCTTTCTCTCTCTCTTTTTCTCTTTTTCTCTTTTTCTCTCTTTCTCTCTTTCTCTCTTTCTCTCTCTTTCTCTCTCCCTCTAGAAAGTCAGTTACGTCTGATTTGCTTAATATAAGGAATTTGAAATGATTCGTATAATTTACTTTTCATACTTAATTATTTTTAAAACCAAAGACTTTTACTCAAGTAGTATTTTACTTGGTGACTCACTTTTACTTGAGTCATTTTCTATTAGTGTACTTTTACTCAAGTAGGACAATTGGGTACTTTCTCCACCGCTGATGGCAAGCTGCCAGTAGCGTGCAGCCCACCTGTGAGTAGCTCGCCAAAGTAATGTATTTTTTCATGTGTTCCATGCAAACTGTCGTAAACAAAGTGCCTGGCTACTATCCAATCAAAGCCACTCTGACATGATCCCCGTCTGTTTGGTGAAAACTCAGTATGTAGCATGTAAGAGATGCTAATGATAATTGTCTTGTTGGCTTACCTGACAGATTTACACTACCGTTCAAAAGTTTGGGGTCACTTAGAAATGTCCTTGTTTTTTAAAGAAAAGCAATTTTTTTTGTTAATTTAAAATAACATCAAATTGATCAGAAATACAGTGTAGACATTGTTAATGTTGTAAATGACTATTGGGGCTGTACATAGTCTGTACATAGTCGTACAGAGGCCCATTACCAGCAACCATCACTCCTGTGTTCCAATGGCACGTTGTGTTAGCTAATCCAAGTTTATCATTTTAAAAGGCTAATTGATCATTAGAAAACCTTTTTGCAATGATGTTAGCACAGCTGAAAACTGTTGTGTTGATTTAAAGAAGCAAGAAAACTGTCCTTCTTTAGGCTAGTTGAGCATCTGGAGCATCAGCATTTTTTGGGTTCGATTACAGGCTCAAAATGGCCAGAAACAAAGAACTTTCTTCTAAAACGGGAGAGAAACAAATTCTAGAAAATACTAAAGCTAATTTTATGAACCATTATTTTACTAGGTATATTGGCAGAAAACACATCTCTTGCACATCACAGACCCTGGGAAGAGTTGCAGGGTAGAGGAGAGGAGAAGAATGTGCCTATTTGAAAGCTAGAAAAAAAGAGTAGCTCGCAACGTAATTTTTTTTTTTAGTAGCTCTCACGATAGAACAGGTTGTAGACTGCCGTTCTACAGTAATATTGAACCAATGTGTGTTGTTTTCTCTCTCCATCTTCAGATTGTGGCGAAGCGGGGCGTGGACTACCTGCTCTGTCACGGTCCCAAGGTACACAAGGAGCTATGGGGCATGACGCCACGTGATGCGGTACTCCACTTCATCAAAGAGGCCTGTCGTCTCGAGGACGTCCCCGTCACCTTCTACAGGCTACAGAAGGTCAGTCAGAGATCTCATAGCAGAGTGACGCAATCATTCAAATGTGTTAGGACCCCAAAGACCAAACAGAGACAGGAGCTCAGTGGCCAGGAACATTTCCCAAAAAGGAAGATACCTAGAGACGAACCAGACTCAGGAGGGAGGTATATCCTCTTCTTGCTGTACTGGATAATCCTTGTCTACAGCCCACATTTATTAGGCTGAAGCAAGGACAGACAGACGTGTAAATAGAGATATGGAGTTTCAACATGTATGGCACAGAGCCACTGCAGACAGACGTGTAAACAGAGATATGGAGTTTCAACATGTATGGCACAGAGCCACTGCAGACAGACGTGTAAACAGAGATATGGAGTTTCAACATGTATGGCACAGAGCCACTGCAGACAGACGTGTAAACAGAGATATGGAGTTTCAACATGTATGGCACAGAGCCACTGCAGACAGACGTCTAAACAGAGATATTTGGCTGGGTATGTGTGCATTAGGTAAAAGAGGCTGATACAGTACATCCATTTGCATCTGTGTTTTCCAAGTCCAGCCCAATGTCTGCCTCTCAAATGTTACCCTATTCCCTGTATAGTCCACTACATTAGACCAGAGCTGTATGGGTCCTGATCAAAAGGAGGGCACTAAATAGGGAGTAGGGTGACATTTGGGATTCATCAAATGTTCCCAGTGGAGGGGTTAGGCTGTGGGTTGGGGATATATGGCTGTGGGTTGGGGATATATGGCTGTGGGTTGGGGATATATGTGCCTGTGGGTTGGGGATATATGTGCCTGTGGGTTGGGGATATATGTGCCTGTGGGTTGGGGATATATGTGCCTGTGGGTTGGGGATATATGTGCCTGTGGGTTGGGGATATATGTGCCTGTGGGTTGGGGATATATGTGCCTGTGGGTTGGGGATATATGTGCCTGTGGGTTGGGGATATATGTGCCTGTGGGTTGGGGATATGTGGCTGTGGGTTGGGGATATGTGGCTGTGGGTTGGGGATATGTGGCTGTGGGTTGGGGATATATGGCTGTGGGATTGCCTGTTATCTTGTTATCTTGGGAGGCTCAGATGCTTGACTGACACCTCATCCTTCATTCTCCTTCTTCAATCCTTCTGTCTCTCAGGACAAGAAAGAAGAGAGAGGCACAGCTCTGCTGGGGCTGACCCTCAGAGGAATGCAGCTTTATCAGGTGTGTGTGTGTGTGTGTGGGGGGGTTAATGTTGCTGTGTTTGAGGATATGTGTCCCGTCTGTCAATGTGTGTGTGTGTGTGGGGGGGGGGTTAGAGTTGCTGTGTTTGAGGATATGTGTCCCGTCTGTCAATGTCTGTCTGTCTCTCTGTCTCTCTGTGATTTAGGGGGGTTGAGGTGATTACATACCCAGTAGACTGTGAGGACCTATCAGGCCTCTTGGTCTAAGTAAGGTCCAGATGGCCCACTGAAAAATGAGAGAAACACATGTTGGATTGTATATCTATCTTCCTGTCAAGCCAAACCTGTTTTCTTTAAAACTGAATTACATGATACAAACTGGACTTGTGAATAAAGTATGAATCTCTCAAAAGGCTCACAAAGACCAGCCCTTTGACACCACAGAAGCTCACTATTTGGCAAAACACCAAAAATATGATTTTTGACCCAATGAGTTTGGTTCATACTTTAAAACAGTTTATTAATGATTTACTACATATGAACTAATGATTCCCCGTCCATATAAGCTTCTAATCAACCCTTCAATGGAAGTGTAGCCAATGTCTTTTGTCTTTGTAATGTGTGTGTCATTTCCCCAGGAGGCGGACAACATCCGCCAGCTTCTCTATGATTTCCCCTGGTCCAACG